>NW_028253096.1:0-131161 GCF_964263255.1 Lissotriton vulgaris
ACCGGCTGAGTTTTGCTTCTATTTCCTTATTATTGCTTTAGGCCCGAGGTGGTGCGGGGTGGGACTGTCTCTCTTTTTCCTCCTCCGGGGTTCGTTGTGTAGAGTTTTATGAAGGGGCGACAGGCACACTGCAGTTTGGGGTGGCTTCTTAGTCAGCAGGGGTGCAGGGTGGGGGGTGTTGTAACGGGTTGTGGTTGGGGGTGGAGGGGGGGTTGTTTTATTGTTTTTGTGTATGTTCTTCTCACATGGTACAATCTCTTTCGCTATTATCCTTTTGTTCTTGGGTTTCGAGGGGGGGGGCTCAGGGGTGGTGCTGGGACGGGGGGGGGGTGATTTGAAACTGTTGTCTTGGAACGTTAGTGGTCTGGGTGACAAGATTAAACGTGGTGTTGTACTTCAATTTATTAGACGTCATTCCCTGATATAGTCCTGCTACAGGAGACCCATTGATAGGGAACGCTTCTAAGGCTCTTGATAGACGAGGATATCGGTTGGCAGCGCATGCTGGGTTCACATCTGGCTCCAGAGGAGTCGGCATAATGGTTAAATCCTCTTTACCCCCTTGAAATTGATGAAGTTGCCCTCAACGATAGGGTTCGTTATGCTGCTGTTTCTGGACGGTAGGAGGGGAAGATGCTTACAATTGTTTCTGTCTATATTCCCCCGGGGCTTCAGGCTACCACCTATGCTGATCTTGGAAGAACTCTCTTAGGGCTTCCGGATGGTATTCTTATACTGGGTGGGGATTTTAATTCGGTGGTGTCGGGTGAGTGTGACCGGCTACCCCCCAGGGTCCTGCCGGCATCTCAGCTGTGGCTGCCTGAGTTGCTTGAGACTCTCGCAACACACGTTCCACTCTGGAGCCCACGGCAGCGAGGATTGACTATTTTCTGATGTTGGCTGCCCACGAGGCCCCCTTGGTGCGTGGGGTTCGTCATCTTCCTAGGGGCATTTCTGATCATTCCCCCTTGATCCTTGAGGTTTCGGTGGGTTACTTTGGTGGGAGCAGGATTCCCCCTATTCATCCTTGGCATTTCAGGAACCCCAAGCTCCGTTCTGAACTTCTCAAAGCTATTGACTGTTATTTCAATGAGAATGAGGGATCCGTCTCTTCCCCTATTTCCTCGTGGGAGGCCTTCAAGACTGTAATACGGCGTTCTGCACTGTCCTTCATTGCTGCTGATAAGAAGGCCAAGAGGGAAAACTTGTTGCTCCTTGAGGCCGAGATTACCTCGCTTGAGAGCGACTTGGGTGGTGACGATACCCCTGCAATCTTGCACTCCTTAGCGCTGAAACAGGCTGACTATAGGGCCCTGGTGACCGATGCCGCTAAGGTTATGCACAGGACTCAACTGGGCAGACTCTATGATGTGGGAGATAAGGCTAGTAAGCTACTCGCATGGTTGGATAAGTCTGAGAGAATGAGTCGTGTGGTGCCAGTGATCACCCGTGTGACTGGGGAATGCGTGTCTGACCCAGGTGAGATTGTTGAATGCTTTGTGGACCATTTTCAGACGGTGTATCGATCGGTGAGTGATAGAGACGAGTCTGACTCCCGCTTGTTTTTGCGTGATATTGCGCTGCCCTGTGTGTCGGACGAGGATAGGTCCGCTTTGGATGCGCCTTTAACGGTAGATGAGGTTGCTATCGCTATACGATCCCTTCGTTCGGGTAAGGCTATGGGGCCCAATGGTTTACCCATTGAGCTCTACAAGCTACGACCTGATAAGATGGTGACCCATCTGCGCAATATGTTCATGGATGCCTTTGAGGCTGGTCTCCTTCCCCTTGATCAGCGTTTGGCTACTATAGTCGTCATCTACAAGGATGGTAAGCCTCGCGACCAATGCACTTCTTATCGCCCCATTTCTTTGCTCAACGCTGAGCCTAAGATCCTGGCTAAAGTGCTAGCGAATCGCTTGCTAACGGTGATCTGTGACCTGATCCATCCGGATCAGTCCAGTTTCATTCCTCATCGGAATACGGCGCTTAGTCTTCGTAGACTCCACGGAGTTCTCGCGAGGGCTGGGACGCTGACCGAACCCGCCATCTTGGCCTCGCTGGATGCCACTATGGCCTTCGACACTATCGAGTGGCCTTATTTGTGGGCGGCCCTTTCGAAGTTTGGTTTTGGTCCTAACTTTATTGCGTGGGTGCAGCTTCTGTATGAATGTCCATTGGCCCAGGTGGTTGTTAATGGCGGAGTCTCTGGATCGTTCCGGCTTGGGCGTGGCACCCGCCAGGGTTGCCTGCTCTCCCCCCTCCTCTTTGCTTTGCCATTGGAACCGCTGGCGGCGTGGCTCCGGTGGGAGCCCTCGATTAAGGGGATCCGGTGGGCCCCGGATCTCGAGGATCGCGTCTCGCTATACGCAGACGATATTCTCCTTTACTTTACTTCACCTCAGAAGTCCCTTAACGTGCTCTTTGATGTCCTCACCTCCTTTGGGAACAACTCGTGGGCTCGTCATCAACAGGAATAAATCATGTATTTATGTTATACCGGGGGAGCTGCCTCCGCTGCCCCGTAGATTCCCGATCCAGGTGGCGGAGACTGGGTTCAAATACCTGGGAATTTTCATTTCCCTGGACCCCTCTGTACGTTACAACCGCAATTTATATGTCCCTCTTCGACGCCTTAAACTGGACGTCCAGCGGTGGCGCGGCTTGCCCTTGTCCTCACTGGGGCGTGCAGCTCTTTTTAAAATGATATCCCTCCCTAGATTTTTATATTCCCTGCAGAAGTTTTTCGATCCTGTTCCCTCTAGTTATTTTCGTGAGGTCGAGGGGCTCCAGAGGCAATTGATTTGGGACGGACGGGCTCGTATCTCCTTATCTAAACTCACTCTGCCATGGTATGACGGTGGCATAGCCCTTCCGGACAACAAACGCTACTACTGGGCCTCTCAGTTGAGCGCGGTCAACCATGTAACGTACTCCCCGGGCCCCGTCCAAGCCTTTGCAATGGACAAATTCCTGTTGCCGGGCGGTAACTTCAACAGGGCTTTGTACCCAAAGGAGCCATTCCGACTTCTGACCGGACCTACAAAATGTGCTGTGCGTGTGTGGAGAGATGCGACTGTGGCTACGGGCTGGGGTGATAAGATGACGCGGCTGACTCCATTGTATGACTCTGAGAGGTTGGGCAGCCTGTGGCGGTCGAAAGGGTTTGATAAGTGGGATACGATCGGTATTAGCAAGGTGGAGGATATTGGTCCAAGGGCACAGTTAAGTCCTTTGATGCCCTTAAGGTGGAGTACCAGCTTGACGACAGGGAGTATGTTCGATATCTTCAAGTGCGCCATGCTCTGATCTCTGTGTTCCCTCCTGTGACGGAGATCCCCCAGTCGTCACCGCTTGAGGACTGTATTCTGGATGGCCACGTGCCTGACAGTACGATTTCCTTGATTTATAAAAAGCTCATCAACACCAGGGCTGATCTTCTTGTGCGGCTTCAGGCCTCCTGGATCGCGGATGGCCTGGAATTAGACAACGAGGATTGGCAGACAGCAATCGCCTCCCCCAAAGAGGTGGCTATTCCAGCTCGCCTTTGATTTGTGCAACTGAAGATCCTCCATCGAGTTTACATGACTGGTATGCGTCTGGTTCGAATGGGATACTCGATTGATGGGCTGTGTAAGCGTGGTTGTGGCATGAGTGGCACTTTTCTACACATCATCTGGGAATGTCCAGTGGTATCCGCTTTCTGGTCCAGAGTGCATGACATTATGGGGCGGGTCACCGGGGTCTCTCTTTTGCCTGAGGCTCGTCGTTGCCTGGCTAATGTCTGGGAGCCTACGGACTGGACGGCCGCTCAGACCTTCTGGGTGACTCTTGGCAACATGGTTGCCAAGAAGGATATAGCGCAACTCTGGGGTTCTCATAGGCCGCCTGGGATAACAGCCTGGAAGGAAAATATGGACTGGTGCATCTTTCGGGAGAAGACCGTCTATGAGGCTCGGGCCGTCCCAAGAAGTGGGGCAGGATTTGGTCACAGTGGAATGAGTACCGTGGAGATATCTGCACCCCTCCACTCGAGTATACCCTTGATGTTCCTTCGTCCCCGTAATTGACGTTCCTGAAGACTGACTAATAAAACCTCTTTGTGATCCTTTACACCATCCCCCGCCCCTAGATATGAGTCGCTAACTTCTTTAGAATCTGACTTCCTCCTCCTCTCCCCCCCGAACCCTTGATAAGGCTCTTACCATGTGAGTGTTTGTGATGTTTGTTGTTTGTTTTCATCAAAATTATAAAAACGAAACCTGGTTGATCCTTTCTTTATTGTGTTTTGATGCCGGTGCACCAATATGTTGCTATTTATGGTCTCAATGCAATGCCTTGTTGTTGTCTGGTATCCGGATGTTTCTTGTCATAGCGGCCGGCCCAATTGGGTTGTAGGCCGACGCTGTGTACTGTGCAATCTGAAAATAACGTTTTTTTTTTAAAAAAAATTGTGATTTACATCGGAGAGGTCAAGGTAAAGTTAAACAAAGAGATATATTCACTAATATTTTGTGCAGATTTTTTTCCATCTGAGGTTGAATGAGTGCACTGATCATAGATTTGGTCTACCTTAGATTGAAAGGAGAGAGCTAGAGCATCACTAAATTCTTGATTAATATTGGTAGAGTCATATTTTTTTATTGTGGTAAAATTTTTCTGAGTGCGAAATAATTATTACTAGAACCAATGGCATTTTTCTAAGGATCCGGTCGCGGTTTCCGCAGGAGTGCCAGGAACCGACGAGAACCCCAACCCTTCCCCCCTACACCACCTTTGCCTATCAAACACTAGGACACAAAGGTGATATGGAGGGAAAGGAGGGAACAAACCAAGGAAAGTAGGGGGAGACAAAACACTGGACTCTTCGGACACTGCTGTCTTCTGCTTCTTTCGCAAGATGAAGCTACAAGGAATAATGGGTTAATACAACAACAGTCAACCCACAAACCCCCAATATTAATACATAAACCACCTTTTACCTGAGAGCACAAGGGTGTGTCAATGAAAGCAACTAGGACATCTTCTGGAAACATACATGTGATCATGGAACTTATGGATATCCAATATGGCCTAGATTGAGGGATATGAAATATTACCTCTATTATTGACACCGGTATGGACCTGGACCTATATGAGGGTATGAGTATACTTCTTACCTAACCAGAACCACCTCTCGGCTAATGAGTCTTGTATGGTAAAAAGGTCGGGATCACAGAAGTATTTGCCTGGAGGGCAATAAATACATACATAAACACCAACAGAATATTTGATAAGAACACAATGTAAATATAGTGCGCTACAAGCGCTTTACCGGTTCTTCTTGTCCCTGTACTGTGATGAATGCCAGAATCCGGGAAGTCCAGAGAACGAACAAATAATATGGCAAAAAAAGGGAATGAGGAAACTCGCCAGGCGGACCACAAATCCCACAATGCCACGTAAACAACTCGTACCACTGCTCCTGCAAATACCAGCCGTTCGGCGGGACCTTAGTCCGGCCCAATGATGGGTCCGCAAGAAACAGGGTGAAGTAATTCACAGTGACACCGGGGAAAGACCGCCGGCACTGAGCGAGGGAAGGTAAGAGCAGTAGCACCCACATTAAACAGGACACGTGGGTCTACCGGGCATGAGGTAGGGAACTTCTGTACTACCCATAGGAGATTTCACAGAAGAACACTCAGCGTAAGGTAATCAGAAAGGAAGGAGCTTCGAAAAAGGAATCAGGAATGGCCGCTCTGGAGTCCGGGCGTTAGGTAAGGTCGGTAATACCATGACCCCAAGCCATGACTAAACAAATAAATAAAAGAGCACGGCAAAGGAAAGCTGTGCCTCAGAATCAAGGATGTGTGCCCACGAACAAAACATGGGCGAGTAACAGGAAGCGGCTACGCAGAAGTGACGACTCAGCAGAGAAGAAACTAGAGCGCAAAGTGCTGAACGCCTGGGGAAGCGATCTTAAGTTCCGTCTCGGACCCCTCACGCATGCGCAATACAGCGAGACAATTTTCTATTTTTGCTGTGTAGTAAAGAGTTTTCTCTCCAATCAACTTTTCTTTCAAAATCTGAGATCATAGATTTGTATCTGTTTGTTCTAAAAGTTCATAATTTTTATGCCAGATCCTTTCTGAATGCAGAAAGAGGGAAGAATTGTGCAGAAAGAGGGAAGAATGGTGCAGAAAGAGGCAAGAGAGGTACACAAAGAAGCAAGAGAGGTACACAAAGAACCAAAAGAAGTGGAGAAAGAAGCCAAGGAGGTGCAGAAAGAGGAAAGAGAAGTGCAGAAAGAGGCAAGAGAAGTGCAGAAAGAGGCAAGAGAGGTACAAAAAGATGCAAGAGGGGTGCAGAAAGAGAGAAAAAGGTGCATAGAGAAGCAAGAGGGGTGCAGAAAGAAGCAAGAGGGGTGCAGAAAGAAGCGAGAGGTACAGAAAGATGCAAGAGAAGTGCAGAAAGAGGAAGACAAGTGCAGAAAGAGGCACAAGAGGTACAGAAAGAAGCATGAAAAGTACAGACATAAGCACCAGAGGTGCAGAAAGAGGCAAGAGGGGTACAAACAGAGACAAGAGAAGTTCAGAAAGAAGCAACCGAGATTCAGGAAGAGGGAAGAGGAATGCAGAAAGAGGGAAAGGGAATGCAGAAAGAGGCAAGAGAGGGTGAAGAAAGAAGCAAAAGAGGTATAAAAAGAAGCAAGAGAATTGCAGAAAGAAACAACAGAGGTACAGAAAGAGGCAAGAGAACTACAGAAAGAGGAAAGAGGTACAGAAAGAGGTAGCAAAAGTGCAGGAAGAGACATGAAGAAAGAGGCAAGAGAAGTACAGAAAGAAGCAAGAGAGGTGCAGAAAGAGGAAAGAGGAGTGCAGAAAGAGGCAAGAGAGGTACAAAAAGAGGCAGGAAAGGTATCTTCAAGACCTTGCCAAGCCTTACCTTCCAAATCGCAATCTTCGCTCAATGACATCTGCGAAGTTTGCGGTGCCAAGGTACAAACGGGCTAGACTGGGCGGAAGATCTTTTTCATTTCTGGGACCAACCCTTTGGAACACACTGCCTACTCAGATACGCAAAGAAGAAAACTACAGGAGTTTCAGAAAAAGCGTGAAAACCTGGTTGTTTGATCAATAATCTTTGCTTTCAGATCTGCTCTCTCTCTAGTTGTGCCCTGTGTTTTTGCTGATTTTCGGCGCCGGGAAACCCTTTGTGGGTAGCTGTTGCGCCTTATAAATGCTATAAAATAAATAAAATAAATAAATAAGGTGAAAAAGAGGGAAGAAGGGTACAGAAAGAGGAAAGAAGGATGCAGAAAGAAGCAAGAGAGGTGCATAAAGAAACAAGAGAAGTGCATACAGAACCTACAGAGCTGCAGAAAGAGGCAATCGGTGTGCAGTAAGAGGGAAGAGAAGTACAAAAAGAAGCAAGAGAGGTGCAGGAAGAGGCAAGAGAGCTGTACAAAGAAGCTAGAGAACTGCAGAAGGAGGTAGAAAGGTGTAGAAAGAGGCAAGAGAGGTGCAGAAAGAAGCAAGTAAGGTATAGAAAGAGGAAGAAAGTTGCAGAAAGAAGCAATAGAAGTGCAGAAAGAGGCAAGAGAGGTAAAGAAAGAGGTTAGAGAGGTACAGTAAGAGGCAGAAAGGTGCAGAAAGAGGCAAGAGAAGTGCAGCAATAAGCAAGAGAGGTGCAAAAAGAGGCAAGAGAAGTGCAAAAAGAAGCAAGACAACTGTAGAAAAAGGAAGAAAGGTACAGAAAGAGGAAGAAGAGCACAAAGAAGTAAGAAAATACCGAAAGAATCAAGAGTAATACAGAAAAAGGCAAGTGAGACGAAGAAAGAGTGAAGAGAGGTACAGAAAAAGGCAAGAATGGTGCAGAAAGAGGCAAGAGAGGTGCAGAAAGAGGAAGAAAAGCACAGAAGGAGGAATAAAGGTACAAAGAGAGGTAAGAGAAGTGCAGAACGAAGCAACAGTGTTGCAGAAAGAGGCAAAAGAAGTGCTGAAAAAAGAAAGAGAGACACAAAAAGAGGGAATAGGGGTGCAGAAAGAGGCAAGAGAAATGCAGAAAGAGGCAACAGAGGTGCAGGAAGAGGCAGGAGGGATGCAGAGAGGGACAAGAGAGTTGTAGAAATAGGGAAGAGAGGTGCATAAAGAAGCACAAGGGAGTATGGAAAGAAGCAAGAGAATTGCAGAAAATGGCAAGATGGGTGCAGAAAGAGGCAAGGGAAGTATGGAAAGAAGTAACAGAGGTGCATAAAGAGGCAAGAGGGGCGCAGAAAGAGGGAAGGAAAGTGCAGAAAGAAGCAAGAGAGGTGCAGAAAGAGGCAATAGAGGTGCATAAAGAAGCAAGAGAACTGCAGAAAGTGATAGAAGGATGTAGAAAGAGACAAGAGGTGCAGAATGAAGCAAGTGAGTTACAGAAAGAGGACGAAAGTTGCAAAAAGAAACAAAAAGAGGCAAGAGTGGTACAGAAAGAGGTTTGAGAGGTACAGAGAGAGGCAGGAAAGGTGCAGAAAGAGGCAAGAGAAGTACAGAAAGAAGCAAGAGAGGTGTAGAAAGAGGAAAGAGAAGTGCAGAAAGAAGCATGAGAACTACAGAAAGAGGAAGAAAGGTACAGAAAGAGGAAGAAAGGCACAGAAAGAAGCAATAAAAATCAAGAGAAGTGCAGAAAGAGGCAAGAGGGATACAGAAAGAAACAAGAATGGGGCAAAAAGAGGCAAGAGAATTGCAGAAAGATGGCAAGAGAAGTGCAGAAAGAAACAACAGAGTACAGAAAGAGGCAAGAGGGGTGCAGAAAGAGGGAAGAAAGGTACATAAAGAGGCAAGACAGGTGCACAAAGAAGCGTGTTTGAATTACTTTTGTGGTTTTACTTGTCGACTTGTCTTTAACTCATATTCTTCTCTGCATTCGGCCAGTCTGACATCCGCTCGTTTGGCTGAGGTAAAAATTGACATTGCACATCCATCTTCTTCACTGTCCCCTTGGTATTATAATGGAAGGACTTTTAGAAGAAGATTTAGATGACGATCTACTTTGCTTGGTGTTTATATTCCTCAGGTGATGTTGCTTGCTCCTGTGGGCATGCTTAGAATGTTGTATCTGGAACGTTCAGGCGGCCATTTTGTATTTACGATGTGAGTCATTTAGATTCTCCTTTGACTCCCAATTTGTCAGAAAATGGTTCTCTTTCCTGCATCCTTTACAAACGTAACCAATGGCGGGACATTTACCAGCATGTGCAAAGGAAAATCCACATTTGAAGAACAATTTCTTCTTCTTTGGAGACATCACTTTGTGTTCCTCAACCTTATGTTTTTCTTTACTCTTTGCATTCATTACTGACTCAATTGTAGCTCCTCCGGCCTCCATGTCAGAAGCTTGTTCGTCAGCAACTTTCTCAGCTTTAGTGGCCATCAGATATTTACAACAAGGGGTGGTGAGGGACAGAGTCTCTGAATTAAGCAGAAAGCTCTCACCCAGTCAAGAGATCAGGGCTAGATCCAACACCGTTTTTTAGCTCACTGCACCATCCCAGTTTCAGAACCTGGCTGTATGCAAGTTAGTCTGTTCCTGTCCCAGTGCATGATGGGAACAGGGCAAACCAAACTACAAAAGCCAATTCTTACACTGGGAAGGAAACAAGCTCCCGGGGAACGGTTTCTGGCATTACAGCCGTCTTTGGCCCGGTTTGCTTGAATCCTGATGGTGCAATGAGCAAGGGTCTCACATCTGAGAATACCCTTCCACGCTTAGAGTGGACAAAAATATTTACAACAAGGGGTGGTGAGGGACAGAGTCTCTGAATTAAGCAGAAAGCTCTCACCCAGTCAAGAGATCAGGGCTAGATCCAACACCGTTTTTTAGCTCACTGCACCATCCCAGTTTCAGAACCTGGCTGTATGCAAATTAGTCTGTTCCTGTCCCAGTGCATGATGGGAACAGGGCAAACCAAACTACAAAAGCCAATTCTTACACTGGGAAGGAAACAAGCTCCCGAGGACCGGTTTCTGGCATTACAGCCGTCTTCGGCCCGGTTTGCTTGAATCCTGATGGTGCAATGAGCAAGGGTCTCACATCTGAGAATACCCTTCCACGCTTAGGGTGGACAAAAATATTTACAACAAGGGGTGGTGAGGGACAGAGTCTCTGAATTAAGCAGAAAGCTCTCACCCAGTCAAGAGATCAGGGCTAGATCCAACACCGTTTTTTAGCTCACTGCACCATCCCAGTTTCAGAACCTTGCTGTATGCAAATTAGTCTGTTCCTGTCCCAGTGCATGATGGGAACAGGGCAAACCAAACTACAAAAGCCAATTCTTACACTGGGAAGGAAACAAGCTCCCGGGGACCGGTTTCTGGCATTACAGCCGTCTTCGGCCCGGTTTGCTTGAATCCTGATGGTGCAATGAGCAAGGGTCTCACATCTGAGAATACCCTTCCACGCTTAGGGTGGACAAAAATATTTACAACAAGGGGTGGTGAGGGACAGAGTCTCTGAATTAAGCAGAAAGCTCTCACCCAGTCAAGAGATCAGGGCTAGATCCAACACCGTTTTTTAGCTCACTGCACCATCCCAGTTTCAGAACCTGGCTGTATGCAAATTAGTCTGTTCCTGTCCCAGTGCATGATGGGAACAGGGCAAACCAAACTACAAAAGCCAATTCTTACACTGGGAAGGAAACAAGCTCCCGGGGACCGGTTTCTGGCATTACAGCCGTCTTCGGCCCGGTTTGCTTGAATCCTGATGGTGCAATGAGCAAGGGTCTCACATCTGAGAATACCCTTCCACGCTTAGGGTGGACAAAAATATTTACAACAAGGGGTGGTGAGGGACAGAGTCTCTGAATTAAGCAGAAAGCTCTCACCCAGTCAAGAGATCAGGGCTAGATCCAACACCGTTTTTTAGCTCACTGCACCATCCCAGTTTCAGAACCTGGCTGTATGCAAATTAGTCTGTTCCTGTCCCAGTGCATGATGGGAACAGGGCAAACCAAACTACAAAAGCCAATTCTTACACTGGGAAGGAAACAAGCTCCCGGGGACCGGTTTCTGGCATTACAGCCGTCTTCGGCCCGGTTTGCTTGAATCCTGATGGTGCAATGAGCAAGGGTCTCACATCTGAGAATACCCTTCCACGCTTAGGGTGGACAAAAATATTTACAACAAGGGGTGGTGAGGGACAGAGTCTCTGAATTAAGCAGAAAGCTCTCACCCAGTCAAGAGATCAGGGCTAGATCCAACACCGTGTTTTAGCTCACTGCACCATCCCAGTTTCAGAACCTGGCTGTATGCAAATTAGTCTGTTCCTGTCCCAGTGCATGATGGGAACAGGGCAAACCAAACTACAAAAGCCAATTCTTACACTGGGAAGGAAACAAGCTCCCGGGGACCGGTTTCTGGCATTACAGCCGTCTTCGGCCCGGTTTGCTTGAATCCTGATGGTGCAATGAGCAAGGGTCTCACATCTGAGAATACCCTTCCACGCTTAGGGTGGACAAAAATATTTACAACAAGGGGTGGTGAGGGACAGAGTCTCTGAATTAAGCAGAAAGCTCTCACCCAGTCAAGAGATCAGGGCTAGATCCAACACCGTTTTTTAGCTCACTGCACCATCCCAGTTTCAGAACCTGGCTGTATGCAAATTAGTCTGTTCCTGTCCGAGTGCATGATGGGAACAGGGCAAACCAAACTACAAAAGCCAATTCTTACACTGGGAAGGAAACAAGCTCCCGGGGACCGGTTTCTGGCATTTCAGCCGTCTTCGGCCCGGTTTGCTTGAATCCTGATGGTGCAATGAGCAAGGGTCTCACATCTGAGAATACCCTTCCACGCTTAGGGTGGACAAAAATATTTACAACAAGGGGTGGTGAGGGACAGAGTCTCTGAATTAAGCAGAAAGCTCTCACCCAGTCAAGAGATCAGGGCTAGATCCAACACCGTTTATTAGCTCACTGCACCATCCCAGTTTCAGAACCTGGCTGTATGCAAATTAGTCTGTTCCTGTCCCAGTGCATGATGGGAACAGGGCAAACCAAACTACAAAAGCCAATTCTTACACTGGGAAGGAAACAAGCTCCCGGGGGCCGGTTTCTGGCATTACAGCCGTCTTCGGCCCGGTTTGCTTGAATCCTGATGGTGCAATGAGCAAGGGTCTCACATCTGAGAATACCCTTCCACGCTTAGGGTGGACAAAAATATTTACAACAAGGGGTGGTGAGGGACAGAGTCTCTGAATTAAGCAGAAAGCTCTCACCCAGTCAAGAGATCAGGGCTAGATCCAACACCGTTTTTTAGCTCACTGCACCATCCCAGTTTCAGAACCTGGCTGTATGCAAATTAGTCTGTTCCTGTCCCAGTGCATGATGGGAACAGGGCAAACCAAACTACAAAAGCCAATTCTTACACTGGGAAGGAAACAAGCTCCCGGGGACTGGTTTCTGGCATTACAGCCGTCTTCGGTCCGGTTTGCTTGAATCCTGATGGTGCAATGAGCAAGGGTCTCACATCTGAGAATACCCTTCCACGCTTAGGGTGGACAAAAATATTTACAACAAGGGGTGGTGAGGGACAGAGTCTCTGAATTAAGCAGAAAGCTCTCACCCAGTCAAGAGATCAGGGCTAGATCCAACACCGTTTTTTAGCTCACTGCACCATCCCAGTTTCAGAACCTGGCTGTATGCAAATTAGTCTGTTCCTGTCCCAGTGCATGATGGGAACAGGGCAAACCAAACTACAAAAGCCAATTCTTACACTGGGAAGGAAACAAGCTCCCGGGGACCGGTTTCTGGCATTACAGCCGTCTTCGGCCCGGTTTGCTTGAATCCTGATGGTGCAATGAGCAAGGGTCTCACATCTGAGAATACCCTTCCACGCTTATGGTGGACAAAAATATTTACAACAAGGGGTGGTGAGGGACAGAGTCTCTGAATTAAGCAGAAAGCTCTCACCCAGTCAAGAGATCAGGGCTAGATCCAACACCGTTTTTTAGCTCACTGCACCATCCCAGTTTCAGAACCTGGCTGTATGCAAATTAGTCTGTTCCTGTCCCAGTGCATGATGGGAACAGGGCAAACAAAACTACAAAAGCCAATTCTTACACTGGGAAGGAAACAAGCTCCCGGGGACCGGTTTCTGGCATTACAGCCGTCTTCGGCCCGGTTTGCTTGAATCCTAATGGTGCAATGAGCAAGGGTCTCACATCTGAGAATACCCTTCCACGCTTAGGGTGGACAAAAATATTTACAACAAGGGGTGGTGAGGGACAGAGTCTCTGAATTAAGCAGAAAGCTCTCACCCAGTCAAGAGATCAGGGCTAGATCCAACACCGTTTTTTAGCTCACTGCACCATCCCAGTTTCAGAACCTGGCTGTATGCAAATTAGTCTGTTCCTGTCCCAGTGCATGATGGGAACAGGGCAAACCAAACTACAAAAGCCAATTCTTACACTGGGAAGGAAACAAGCTCCCGGGGACCGGTTTCTGGCATTACAGCCGTCTTCGGCCCGGTTTGCTTGAATCCTGATGGTGCAATGAGCAAGGGTCTCACATCTGAGAATACCCTTCCACGCTTAGGGTGGACAAAAATATTTCCAACAAGGGGTGGTGAGGGACAGAGTCTCTGAATTAAGCAGAAAGCTCTCACCCAGTCAAGAGATCAGGGCTAGATCCAACACCGTTTTTTAGCTCACTGCACCATCCCAGTTTCAGAACCTGGCTGTATGCAAATTAGTCTGTTCCTGTCCCAGTGCATGATGGGAACAGGGCAAACCAAACTACAAAAGCCAATTCTTACACTGGGAAGGAAACAAGCTCCCGGGGACCGGTTTCTGGCATTACAGCCGTCTTCGGCCCGGTTTGCTTGAATCCTGATGGTGCAATGAGCAAGGCTCTCACATCTGAGAATACCCTTCCACGCTTAGGGTGGACAAAAATATTTACAACAAGGGGTGGTGAGGGACAGAGTCTCTGAATTAAGCAGAAAGCTCTCACCCAGTCAAGAGATCAGGGCTAGATCCAACACCGTTTTTTAGCTCACTGCACCAACCCAGTTTCAGAACCTGGCTGTATGCAAATTAGTCTGTTCCTGTCCCAGTGCATGATGGGAACAGGGCAAACCAAACTACAAAAGCCAATTCTTACACTGGGAAGGAAACAAGCTCCCGGGGACCGGTTTCTGGCATTACAGCCGTCTTCGGCCCGGTTTGCTTGAATCCTGATGGTGCAATGAGCAAGGGCCATCAGGACTTGCTCTAGACTTAGCTTTACTCTCAGCATTTGTATTAATGTAGGATGGTGCACCAAAAAAGAGAAGTCCGTAGCACATGTACTTGAGTAGAAAAAATTCCTTTATTGTTTAGTAATCTTTAAAAGACCTCAGCCAGCGCGTTTTGTCCCCGGGGGACTTCATCGGGGCAAAAAAACCACAAAAATATTTCAGATGAACCCAGGAAGTGCTAATCCTAAGCTGCGCGAGTCCACAAATAAGGGTCGATGTGGTTCTAATGTATTATCCAAACAGAGCTGTGGTCAATAAGGTGTAGAAACCGACTTCAATGATGCGAAGAAGTCAATCAGAACTTGCAAAAGCATCAAAGTAACCTAATGTACTAACCAAAAAGTGGTGTGGTCAATAAGATGTAGGGACCAACTCCGTTGATGCGAAGAAGTCAATCAGAACTTGCAAAGGCAGCAGAGTGACCCAAACAAGTATATATGATCCTTGTGTCAGATAGCTGAAAATCAGAGGGTCAACGGTCCTTATATCAATGGAATAGCCCTTGGTGGAGGAAGAGTCTGGAATTTGGCCAATTTGAAAATGAAGGCACCATGGGCGACGTTGCTATTAGTGAGAAATTGCAATTATGCGTGAGAATGCGAAGAAAACCGGCATGTATAACTCCTATTCACCGCCGAAATAACACACTCCCTATGATAAGGAAATATTCTTCATTCGCAAAGACCGGACAGCTGGAGGTTCAAAGGACTCTCAGCATTTGTTGTCTGAAGGAATTAGAAAAGCAACCATCTATGACTCTTAGTCTTATAGCTTCTTCGTCGTTGAGCTAATTGAATCAGAAATGTTTGATAAGCATGTCAAGTCTTTCTACGAATTTGTTGATTGTTTCACCTACGTTCTGTTTTTCTTGGCTGAAAATAAGTTGCTCATAATTGAAATTTGGCAATTGGGTTGAATTTTCTATTGAGTGCCTCTTTGATTTGATGGTAAGAAGCCTCTTTAGCTCGTAGTATTTTCTTTATGAATTACTTCACTCCTTCCCCTGCAAGGTTCTTGAGGTATTGGATTATCCTTTTGTTATCAACTTCTTCCAGTGCATCAATGAAATCATCAAATGTTTCAATGTAGGCAGTCCACAATGCACCAATAGTTTGCACCTTTTTACCATACTGGTTCGCTCACCTGACGCACAGCACCTTCATCGTCTTTTACAGTGAGTACCTGTTTTTCCTCTTGCAAGTGATCATCACCATTCTCAGTTTTCTGCATTTAACTTTGTTTCCACTGCCTTTACCATCTTCTCAGTATCTGTCTATTTGTCGTTTAGCGCTTCCTTGCTCCTGGTTTTCGCTTCATTTAGCGATTCTCAGTGTGTGACTATTTTCTCTGCTAGCGCTTCCTAGCACTGGACTTTTATTGCTTCTACGACTTCTCTGTACCTGGTTGCTGCTGCATTTAGAGTTAATGTTCAGTATGACTTATGGATCTGTGTCACGTTGTGGCGCGGTTTCTCTTTCACTGCCTTACAAGCAGGTGTCTGGCCTAGGATATGTAAATTTCTTTGAAAAGCCTTTGTCTGCTTCGACAGCTTTGCTCTGGCTGGAGCGGCCATTTGACTTTACATATGCCAATCATCGATCTTCTATTCGACTGAGTCACGGGTGGCATGCATGAGCAGTTTGCTGACCTCGGCAAACTCTCTGGGGGAGCACTCTTGTTCTTCGGGTTATGTATCCCCTATCCTGTCACCAGTTGTAGTCTCCTGCCCAGCCTGGGTACATATACATGATCACGCCACACACAGAGCTCAATTATAAACATTTTTATTCTGCATGAATAAACTGTTGACTGAATATTCTACATCAAGAATCTTTATTAACCACAACCTATCTCTTATGCACTGTTCTACGGAGTCTGTCAGGGACCATACCCATTATCGCTAACTCACAAGACACTACAAGAGCTGTTCTTTGTTAATTCTGTTTTTCACTTTTGTTTTGAATTTAGGTGAAAGAGTTTTCATGCTGGCCGAAAGAGTTCCAATGTTCCATCCAGGGAGGAGGCATTGTCAAGTATCAGCCTTGCCAAAGTGCCACACATCAGGGGTCAGTGTAACACATTTTAGTGCATCTCACCACATATCTACACTAAAATGCATTTGCCACACTTTTTTAGCATTTGTCAAGGCACTTTGCTTTCATTGAGGCGTGAGTGCAGCCAGCGCTCATTTGTTTAATCCTATTGCAGTCTGAGCTAGGCCCATAGAGGTGGCTGGGTTGCATTCAGGGCCCAGTTTGTAACAATATATGTGCATTGGTTCTGGTGCACATGTCCGAAAACAATAATCAAAGTGTCTCTGACCCTGAGCACATGCTGTCTTCACACCTCCAGTCGATGGATTGACCGGCATATAGGACAGTGGGGCAGTGACAGGGATGGTCCCACAAATCAGTATGAGGGCCATGGTGTTGGCTGCTTTTGAGAGTAATTCAAGCGAGAGCCGTGCAGTATATGGAATGATTGCGGAGACTTTTCTTTGGATTCCTTTGTGTGATGTGTACTATGAACGAGACTTTTCATCGTTTCTCTGATTGCCTTGAGAAAGCCCTAGGCGTGCCAGCTACTTTGCGCAAAACACATGGAGGTGTTGCATGCCTGTCTCTCTGGAAATACTTCTACAATTATCTGGAGGCATTAGGCGTGTTGCCACCTGACAGGCAGTCCGACCTCTGGAACACTGAATGAAGAGTTCTGTCCGGGTCACGTAGCCCCTTCAGCTGTACCTCTACTTTACTGCTTGTGAGCCTGTTTCAAGGACTGGTGGGCATTTTTTACTCTGGATTGTCCTGAAATCATCACATAGTCTGTAATTTGTATAGCATCCAAAGGTCTGATCGCTAGCACATTACCTGTATCCCTTGGAGTGTTTCAGCACCCCCTACATGCCTTAATGATTGTGACCCCCTCCAATTTTAAGACAGATGTGTTATCAGGCGGACCGCCCTCAGTCTTGGGGTGCTCTCGGAGCCCTGAAGCGATTAAAGATTTACAGGCGCTCATGTCCATCCAAGCTTTTACAGGCGCTCATGTCCATCAAAGCTTTTATAGGCGCTCATGTCCAACAAAGCTTTTACAGGCGTTCATGTCCATCAAAGCTTTTACAGGCGCTTTACAGGCGCTCATGTCCATCAAAGCTTTTACAGGCCCTCATGTCCATCGAAGCTTTTACAGGCGCTCATGTCCATCAAAGCTTTTACAGGCGCTCATGTCCAACAAAGCTTTTACAGGCGTTCATGTCCATCAAAGCTTTTACAGGCACTCATGTCCATCAAAGCTTTTACAGGCGCTCATGTCCATCAAAGCTTTTATAGGCGCTCATGTCCATCGAAGCTTTTACAGGCACTCATGTCCATTCAAGCTTTTACAGGAGCTCATGTCCATCAAAGCTTTTCCAGGAGCCCATGACATCAAAGGTTTTACAGGAGCTCATGTCCATCGAAGCTTTTACAGGAGCTCATGTCCATCGAAGCTTTTACAGGCACTCATGTCCATCAAAGCTTTTACAGGCGCTCATGTCCATCAAAGCTTTTCCAGGAGCTCATGACCATTGAAGCTTTTACAGGCGTTCATGTCCATCAAAGCTTTTACAGGCACTCATGTCCATCAAAGCTTTTACAGGCGCTCATGTCCATCAAAGCTTTTCCAGGAGCTCATGTCCATCCAAGCTTTTACAGGCGCTCATGTCCATCAAAGCTTTTACAGGCGCTCATGTCCATCGAAGCTTTTACAGGCACTCATGTCCATCAAAGCTTTTCCAGGAGCCCATGACATCAAAGGTTTTACAGGAGCTCATGTCCATCCAAGCTTTTACAGGCGTTCATGTCCATCGAAGCTTTTACAGGCACTCATGTCCATTCAAGCTTTTACAGGAGCTCATGTCCATCAAAGCTTTTACAGGCGCTCATGTCCATCAAAGCTTTTACAGGCGCTAATGTCCATCGAAGCTTTTACAGGCACTCATGTCCATCGAAGCTTTTACAGGCACTCATGTCCATTCAAGCTTTTACAGGAGCTCATGTCCATCAAAGCTTTTACAGGCGCTCATGTCCATCAAAGCTTTTACAGGCGCTCATGTCCATCGAAGCTTTTACAGGCGCTCATGTCCATCGAAGCTTTTACAGGCACTCATGTCCATTCAAGCTTTTACAGGCACTCATGTCCATTCAAGCTTTTACAGGCGCTCATGTCCATCAAAGCTTTTACAGGCGCTCATGTCCATCGAAGCTTTTACAGGCACTCATGTCCATCAAAGCTTTTCCAGGAGCCCATGACATCAAAGGTTTTACAGGAGCTCATGTCCATCGAAGCTTTTACAGGCGCTCATGTCCATTCAAGCTTTTACAGGCACTCATGTCCATTCAAGCTTTTACAGGAGCTCATGTCCATCAAAGCTTTTACAGGCGCTCATGTCCATCAAAGCTTTTACAGGCGCTAATGTCCATCGAAGCTTTTACAGGCGCTCATGTCCATCAAAGCTTTTACATGAGCTCATGTCCATCAAAGCTTTTACAGGAGCTCATGTCCATCAAAGCTTTACAGGTGCTCATGTCCATCAAAGCTTTTACAGGAGCTCATGTCCATCGAAGCTTTTACAGGCGCTCATGTCCATCGAAGCTTTTACAGGCACTCATGTCCATCAAAGCTTTTCCAGGAGCCCATGACATCAAAGGTTTTACAGGAGCTCATGTCCATCGAAGCTTTTACAGGCGCTCATGTCCATTCAAGCTTTTACAGGCACTCATGTCCATCCAAGCGTTTACAGGCGCTGATGTGCATCAAAGCTTTTACAGGCGCTCATGTCCATCCAAGCTTTTATAGGAGCTCATGTCCATCAAAGCTTTTACAGGAGCTCATGTCCATCAAAGCTTTTACATGCGCTCATGTCCATCCAAGCTTTTACAGGAGCTCATGTCCATCAAAGCTTTTACAGGCGCTGATGTGCATCAAAGCTTTTACAGGCGCTCACGTCCCGCAAAGCTTTTACAGGAGCCCATGTCCATCAAAGCTTTTACAGGTGCTAATGTCCATCCAAGCTTTTACAGGAGCCCATGTCCATCAAAGCTTTTGTAGGCGCTCATGTCCATCAAAGCTTTTACAGGAGCTCATGTCCATCAAAGCTTTTACAGGAGCTCATGTCCATCAAAGCTTTTACAGGAGCTCATGTCCATCAAAGCTTTTACAGGAGCTCATGTCCTTCAAAGCTTTTACAGGAGCTCATGTCCATCAAAGCTTTACAGGCGCTCATGTCCATCAAAGCTTTTACAGGAGCTCATGTCCATCAAAGCTTTTACAGGAGCTCATGTCCATTCAAGCTTTTACAGGAGCTCATGTCCATCAAAGCTTTTCCAGGAGCTCATGACCATTGAAGCTTTTACAGGAGCTCATGTCCATCAAAGCTAAAACAGGAGCTCATGTCCATCAAAGCTTTTACAGGAGCTCATGTCCATCAAAACTTTTACAGGAGCTCATGTCCTTCAAAGCTTTTACAGGCACTCATGTTCATCAAAGCTTTACAGGCGCTCATGTCCATCAAAGCTTTTACAGGAGCTCATGTCCATCAAAGCTTTTACAGGAGCTCATGACCATTGAAGCTTTTACAGGCACTCATGTCCATCAAAGCTTTTACAGGAGCTCATGTCCATCAAAGCTTTTCCAGGAGCTCATGACCATTGAAGCTTTTACAGGCTCTCATGTCCATCCAAGCGTTTACAGGCGCTGATGTGCATCAAAGCTTTTACAGGCGCTCATGTCCATCCAAGCTTTTCCAGGAGCTCATGTCCATCGAAGCTTTTACAGGCACTCATGTCCATCAAAGCTTTTACAGGAGCTCATGTCCATCAAAGCTTTTACAGGAGCTCATGTCCATCAAAGCTTTTCCAGGAGCTCATGACCATTGAAGCTTTTACAGGCTCTCATGTCCATCAAAGATTTTACAGGCGCTCATGTCCATCCAAGCTTTTACAGGAGCT
This sequence comes from Lissotriton vulgaris, assembly GCF_964263255.1. Taxonomy (NCBI): domain Eukaryota; kingdom Metazoa; phylum Chordata; class Amphibia; order Caudata; family Salamandridae; genus Lissotriton; species Lissotriton vulgaris. The sequence continues at coordinate 20,246 of NW_028253096.1, forward strand.
CATGTCCATCAAAGCTTTTACAGGCTCTCATATCCATCCAAGCTTTTACAGGAGCTCATGTCCATCAAAGCTTTTACAGGCGCTCATGTCCATCCAAGCTTTTACAGGCACTCATGTCCATCAAAGCTTTTACAGGCGCTCATGTCCATCAAAGCTTTTACAGGAGCCCATGTCCATCAAATCTTTTACATGAGCTCATGTCCATCAAAGCTTTTACAGGAGCTCATGTCCATCAAAGCTTTTACAGGAGCTCATGTCCATCAAAGCTTTTACAGGAGCTCATGTCCATCAAAGCTTTTACAGGAGCTCATGTCCATCAAAGCTTTTACAAGCGCTCACTGCCACCCGCTGCTCCAAGTGCAGGCTGCGGAGACCAGGTGTTTCCTGTTGTGGGTGAATTGGAGCAGTGGGAAGATTAGGGATTGTTCTGCTGCTGCCTCACACAGGACACTTCCTCATGGGCTGCTTAGCTGCGGCCCATCCTTCACTGGAAGAAGGCCAGTCAGTACATTGAGTTGTGGTGTCACTCTCTTAACTGATGGCCGGGGATGTGGCGTTAGGGACAGAGCCTCTGACTTTGGAAGATGCAGCATCCCTGGATGAACCAGCCCCCATGGGGGGGGGAGGTTTGAAGCTCTTTTACCCTAATGGGGACTGCACGCTTGACCACAAACACACAAAGTCTCCCATACCTTGCAAAGCCCCCACTGAGCGCTTTTTTGTCAGATCAAAACAACCCCAATTTGCAAACTTTTGCTATCCAAGCCACTTTTATTATGGTGCCTGGGCTTATTTTCTGTTCCAGTCCGACCGTGCTTTAATCATCCTGCATTGTGTGTGAACTTATACTTTATCAGATGTGTTTCTATATTTCCATTCAACGTGTGACTCTTGTAAAGTGCCTGAAAAGTGCACTGAGTTGCATGTAAACGTCTGCCTAAGTTCACCTTATGGGTGAGTGTGGCTTATAGAGCAAGACTGAAAGCTCTGGCCTAAAGATATTAGGGGAGAGGATGTAGGATGTAGCCTAACGGCTAGAACAGTCGACCTCAAAGCTGGGGAACCAGGTTCGAGTCTCGGCGAGGACACTCAACATCCTGTGATTCTGGGCAAATCACTTAAATCTACCTCTGCCTACCAAAAATGAATGCGTCAATCCATAAAAGAAACTGGTGCTCATGTAAAGCGCTCTGATACCCGATGTCTTGGGTCTAGTTTGTGCTATATTATTAAACTAAACAGAAAACGATTATGGCAGTGAGAGTTTTTCACAAGTCCCCCTACTTTATTTATTATTTATTTACAGGCTTGTATAGCGCTGGCGTCGACTCCCATGGGAGTATCTCCGCACTTTTGACTTCTGCCACATTGAATTCAGGAGAACGTTAGCTGTCTAGAAACTAAAATAGGAGTGTTTTTAACATTTCCTAAAAGGAAGGTATTCCGTACATAGCCTAAGGGTGCTAGGAAGACTGTTCCAGAGGGACGGGCCAGCTATTGAGAGGGCTTTGCTACCCTGTCTTGCCTTCTTGGCTCTAGGTACTTCTAGAAGGCCTTGTTCGCTCGATCGAAGTGAGCGGGAGGGTTTATATGGGACAAATTTGGTTGCCAGATATGCAGGTCCCATACCATTAAGACTTTTATGTATGGTACAGCATACCTTAAATTTGGCCCTCTGTCTAACAGGTAGCCAGTGAAGTTTTGTCAGTAGGGGCTTTGAAGGTGAGCGGGGGGCGCATTCAAGACCAGACGGGCAGCTGTGTTCTGGACCACCTGCAGTCTTGTCATGACTCCCTCATTGGCAGATAGCAGCAGGCGTTACAGTAGTCTAGACGACTCATGACTAAAGCTTGTACCAGCGTCCTTCTACTGGCGTCTGGTAGGAGGGGTAAGATTTTGCGTAGCATGCCAATTATGTGGAAGCTGGATCCCACCACCTGGTTGGCATGTTGCTTGAGGGTAAGTTCCTGGTCTAATCGGACCCCAAGATTCTTAACAGTTGGTTTAGGCTCCGGTACTGGGCCAAGGTCTTGTGGCCACCAGTCCGGAGTCCAGAGTCGTTTTACCTCACCAAACAACATGACTTCCGTCTTTCCAACGTTGCATTGTAAAACGTTGGAAGACATCCAGTGTGCCACTGCTTTCATCCCCAGGGAGAAAGAATTCTTAATCTCCGGAGTCAAGGTTTTAAAAGGAAAGAGGAGTTTCCTTTTTTTTTTTGCCTCAGTCCTCTTCTCACCTACTCTGTGCTTCATTCCTCCCTCTCACCTCGCCACTCAGCCCCCTCCCTTGTGCCCATCACTCCTCACCCTGCCACTCAGCCCCCTCCCTTGCGTCCATTACTCCTCACCCTCCCTCTCACCCTGCCACTCAGCCCCCTCCCTTGCACCCATCACTCCCCACCCTTCCTGTCACCTCTCCACCCAGCCCCCTCCTTTGCGCCCATCACTCCTCACCCTCCCTCTCACCCTGCAAATCAGCCGCCTCCCTTGCGCCCATCACTCCTCACCCTGCCTCTCACCCTACCACCCAGCCCCCTCCCTTGCACCCATCACTCCTCACCCTCCCTCTCACCCTGCAAATCAGCAGCCTCCCTTGCGCCCATCACTCCTCACCCTGCCTCTCACCCTACCACCCAGCCCCCTCCCTTGCACCCATCACTCCTCACCCTCCCTCTCACCCTGCAAATCAGCCGCCTCCCTTGCGCCCATCACTCCTCACGTTGCCTCCCACCCTACCACCCAGGCCCCTCCCTTGCACCCATCACTCCTCACCCTCCCTCTCACCCTGCAAATCAGCCCCCTCCCTTGCACCCATCACTCCTCACCCTCCTTCTCACCCTGCCACTCAGCCCCTTCCTTGCAGCTATCACTCCTCACCCTCCCTCTCCCCCTCCCTCTTACCCTTCCTCTCACCTCTCCACTCAGCCCCTCCTTTGTGCCCATCACTCCTCAGTCCTCACCCTCCCTCTCCCCCTCCCTCTTACCCTTCCTCTCACCTCTCCACTCAGCCCCTCCCTTGCACCTATCACTCCTCACCCTCCCTCTCCCCCTCCCTCTTACCCTCCCTCTCACCTCTCCACTCAGCCCCTCCTTTGTGTCCATGACTTTTGTCATCACAGATCCGAACCCAAACCTGGCATTCATGGGTGAACTCTGCAAGAGCAGATTATAATCCACCTTCGTGAAGTCTAAGGACAGAAGTGTCAGCGCTCATTCAGCAATGAAGGGAGCCTGCACCATTGATACCACACAGCGATACTATCACGACACAACCCTTCCGTTCCAGTCATCCCAACACAATCCCTTCGGAAAGGCTTGCATTCTATCTACTTGCCCGAAGATACCCAGAACATGAGTACACAACTTACAAGGGCCGAACAGGGAAATAGTAAAAAGAAACACTGAGGCAGACAACTTGAACAGCAGTTTTCATGCGGGACTCATCAACGGAAATGTGAAGTGATATGTGATACAGTGCGGAGAAACACAAAGTCCAGATTTAAAATGTTAAGCAGTGCTTGCCTGTGCATAGACTTAATTACTATACAAAGGAACCTTGTTTAACAACGTGGAATAACGAAAAATGGATGATAAAAACAAGCCATGCCTTTCAGGTCCCATGTAGCTCCTTGTTGTGAGCAGTACGTCACGGCGCTATACTAGAAAGATTGTCAATTCTTAAATGCAAAGAACAAAAGGTTGTCTGTTACAAAAGCAGTAACCCACTGAGCCATCGACATTCAATTCAACAGAGGTGGGCAAGCCAACACATGAACAGGGCGTGCCGAGCCAGAGCCGAACCAAAGCTGGCTCCGGCTCGAAAAACCAAGGGTGAAGCCGAGCCATGAACATGTTTGGCGTGTACATCATGGCACAAAGAACATATTGGACTAAGATACGGTATCTTCACAATTCAAAATAGTATTTTTTCAACATTCAGTGTGTAGTGTGTTACACCTTAGCACATCGAATGGCACCACTACAGTGAGAAGTATTTATTAAAAGTGAGAGTTGACAAACATTCCTGAATTGAGTGATCGACCACGTCCAAAGCGGCAGCAGGTCCAATAGGATCATGGTATTTATATGACCAGCGTCTAGCTTGCCGACAGGGCCGGTCCTAGAACTCCTGGGGCCCCGGGCGAAAGAGAAGATGTGAGGCCCCTCTAATTTGCATATATCTTCCTGTCGCAGCCGGCATGACTCACGGGTGGAGGATCTCGCGGGAGTTCGGAATGGGGGGTGGAGAACAGGAAGCAGGCAGCCTCCCTCCCCTCCCCTAAACCAATCATAATGCTGCAATGGCAGCGTTGTGATTGATCAGGAGGCCGACCAGCCAGGCGCCTATGGGGAGGCCATTTTCCCCATGTAGGCTGCATTGCAGCCTACATAGAGAAAGGCCAGAGTGCGCATGACTGGATTGGCCGAACAGTCAGCGCCCTTAGCAGTTGGCAAGGCAATCCTCTCCTGCCCTAAAACAGACCCGCCCGCCCCCAACGAAACACTTCTGCTTTCTCGCAGTGCTAGAAGCAGAAACATAAAATGGACGTTTTAGCATTTTGCGTTTCTGCTTTTGCGAGAAAGTAGTGGGGCGTCGCTCCTCTGCCCTAGTGAAGGAGCCGCCCTTGGTAACATCACAAGAAGTGACATCATAGAAAGTGACATCATAGAAAGTGACATCGCAGTACTATTGATCTTATTTGGCATCCCTGAAGAGACCTAACATGGATATCAGTAACATGGACAAAAAGATAAATATACAAATGAAATAAGTCCATATATTTTAAAACTGTTAAATGGATTACATTTGTCTCATTAGATGGAAAAGCTAGGTGCAGGTCTCACAAAGATGTATATTATTGATCACCGGAGTTTCATGACATTTTTGTTGTTGCCGAAAATTCCTGGAGACCAGGAAGGAGGCAGCAAGTGCTTTTAGAAAGAGAATATATTGGCAAACATGACCCAAAGTCAGCGCTCAATGCGATCTCACCGTTTGCACCGCCCTAGAGCCTCCCTGCTCAAAGGTCCTGTGACCTCAACGACAGAGTCACTGTTGCTCTAGGGTGTGCTGCTTCGTAGGCCTGCCCAAAAGACTTGTGGTGGGCTTCAATAGGGATTGTGGTAGACAGGCCTTCAAGGTTAACCCACACTTGCCACTGCTAGGGTTCACCTGCTGGTGCTAAGACACCAGGGCTTCAAAGGTCGTGCGGGTCCTTGCAAGGTCTAGCATGGAAATGTGCTCCCTCAGGGAGATTGGTCTGGTGGACTGGTCATGAAGGCTGAACCTGTCTCCCCAGTTCCAAATTCGGCAGCTCTGACCATAGTGCCACATCCTCTCTCCACTGAACGCCATACTACCCAACTGAGAGAAACTCGCACTGCCTTCAATTACAACCCAATTGTGCCCCGCTACTAACACCTAGAGGCGACTCATTTCAAATTACGCACTAGACAAGAGCAATATGCTGCCTAAAAAAGTGACAACATTCTGGAAAAAGCAAACACTCTTAAGGAATGTAAGATTAATTAAAGCATGTGAAATGTAAGCAGGAACAACATGGTTACCTTAACGCTTTAGCACTTATTCAGAAATGAATGAGTGCTTTTGCATGAAAAGTTAAGGCCATGACTACAGGGCCGGAACGGACCTGCTTCAATGCCCATTGAATATATCCTTACAAAACAAAAGCAATATGGTTTAAAAAGACCACATTTGTGAATACAGAGCAGTGGTATGCACTTTATTTTCCAGTCCGCCCATCAAGGAGGTATTGCAGTACATCCAGAAATGGTGCACTTCCCCACCTGGGGAAACAATGCTGTTTAGAGAAAGACAAGAAAACAAAAGTAGCGCTTCACTGGTAAACTCGGTGTAGTGGCACTAATGTGGTTTAGGTGTGAATAAAATCAATCTGGCCCCTTTTCGACCCACTCTGTCTTGCTTTAGTTCTTTTTTACGTTTGAATTTTTTATTTCTCACTTTGGAAGTGAGAAATGTCACAAAAATGATGACCTTTCCAGCAAAAAAGTTTTTCTTTTTTGGATTCATTTCACAGGGGAACAAATAAAGGAAAGGCAAAGAAAGAGGGAGTAGTGGCTACAAGGCGCTGGGAAGGGGGCCCCACACCCTGACCTTGCAGATTTCTATAGTGCTTAGAGGCCCAGGGAAAGGGGGCCCCACACCTGGACCTTGCAGCTTGCTCTAGTGCTTCGAGGCCCAGGGAAAGGGGGCCCCCTCCCCTGGGCCTGAAACAGTAACAAGGCCTTTCTTAAAACACTTCCCCAGCACCAGTTTCTCTGGCTGCTCCCTCCTCCCCTCACCCACTGCTCCTAACCTGTGTCCGGCTGGTCCTGGAAACAAAGGGGCCTTTTGTCACTTAGCAACAAAATGCAGACAGTGAATGGCCGGTACTTAAGAGAGGTGTTGCCTCGCCCCTGACACTCTGAGCCCTAATTGATGGCCCTGCCGCTGTGACTTCCCCACTCTGTTTATCCCTCCCCCCCACCCCTGCACCCCCAGGAATGCCACCACGCAGTCGGACACCAGACATCTCTGATGTGGATTGTAATGTGTGGGGAGGGGGGCCCCCTGACTCTCACCTGAGCGCGAGGCCCTGGGCGGCTGCCCATGCTGACCATGCCTAGCGCCGGCCCTGCTTGCCGATGTCATCAAGAATAGGAAGGAGAACTGAGGAACGGATGAAAATCCGTCTGCATGTTATCCTGACAATTAGCCTAAAGATGTCTAAGCAATTGGTTTCCAAAATCTTAGCCGCAAAAGCCAGAAGCAAAACAGGGTGAAAATTCTTCACATTACGAGAGACTGTATTGTATGTTTTCAGTATAGAAATAACTGTGGCAGGTGGCCAGCAACATGGCCGAGTGAGCCGCACTTCACCGCAGGTCCGCCAAGCCGACACGATCTGACGATGATAAACCCATCCAGCAGTCTCTAAACCCCCCAAAAAGGGTAACAGACTACGCATGGACCCCGGAGGCAGTCCTTTATGACTCCCGAGGGCCGAATTGAGGGAAAAAAACACGCCGGGGAAGCTGCAATACCCCGACCCGAAGCCGGATCCAAGATGGCGGCGCCCGCTGCAACCTAGACCGGAGCAGAGCGCCGGAACACCCGTGAGTCCAGATGAGACGGGTGAACCGCTGCTGCAGTGACAGGACGCCGGCATAAAGTTGGTGAGCCCTGGGGACCCCGGCCGAAACTCAGAGAGGGGGCACCTGCTGAAACGGACACGAGCGCATGCAGCCCCCGCGCCCGGCACCGGAGGGGAATGCCTTGCGATCTGCTGACAAGGCCCGGGGGTCACAACAGAGGGAGCGCCTGTCCCCCCCTCCCCTCACCTGAAGTAAACACAACAGCGTATCGGAGGAGCACAGAGGCTCCGGAGGAGGCGCGAACTGGTTTCTGACCCCCACCCCCGCCAAACACCAGCGGGAAGCGTGAGCAGATGGGGCACACGGGGCAGCTCACACGATCTGGCAGAGGCTGCGCACGGCGGGACATGCATCCGGGGCACAGTTCGAGCACAGTCTGGGGTGAGGAAAGTGAGCTCAGAGCCAGGTCCGCTGATCTCCCCCATACTTCCCCCGCTCCCCCCCCTGGGTGCGTCTGCTGGAACTGCCCTGAACAGATCGCCGGCGAGAGGCCCACATGAAGCAGAGCGTCACAAACTACAGAAGGGCCTGATATAGGCCGAGACGGACCACTCCTGCAAGTGAGATAGCGGGACTCCTGGCAAAGACGGACCGACAACGAGATGCGGACAGGGCCGAGCTGCTCACCCAACAGCATGGAGGTACCCTAATAGCGCGACGACCACGCCGTACTGCGTGACATTGACAAGCCGAGTAGCCCTGCATAGCTGAGAGGGACCCCACCAGTGCGGAACCCTAGCCATCCGGAACTGAGCTGGAAGGCGGATAGGAACGGCCTCTATAGCATCGGACGGAGTACACAGAGGTTCGACGCGGTGGAGGGCCGGAGAGGAGACCGGAACGCCGCAAAGAGTACCGACCGCGCCCTCCCCCTTCCCCGACTGCGGGATCGGGCCGGAATGGGGAAGAAAGGCGCAATCCCTAAGGCCCCGAAACATGGACCCATAAGTTTGCAGTGGCGCCTCCCACTAAAGCTATGGAGGGCATAGGAGCGACCTTGGACACGGCCCTTTTGATGGGAGCGATACAGGCGTACAGGGAGGATATTCAGGCCTCTCGAGCGGCCCTAGAAGTGAAAATAGGAGAGGTGGGAGTGGAGGTCAACCTACTACGACAGGATTTCTGAACCCTCACGGAGAGAGTCACCACGGCGGAAACAAGGCTGAGCGAAGCAGAGGATGTCATACATGCCCTATAGAAAGACGTCAAAGACCTGACGGACTCCCATAAACAACTGCAATGGAAGGTCGATGGCGCGGAACCTCCTTTTTGTGGATTTAGGGAAGGAATCGAAAGATCCAATATGGCGGAGTTTCTGAGCACATGGCTGATCGAAACGCTGCCCCAAGCGAAATTCTCCAACTGCTTCATCATTGAAAGGGCCCACAGAGCACTCATGGCCAAACCTCTGGCTGGGGGACAGCCCAGGCTGATCATCGCGAGGTTTCTCAACTTTGCCGACAGAGATACGATCCTGAGAGAAGGCAGGAAGCTGGGCGAGATCAGGGTCAAGAACTCCCAGATAATGATATTCCCGGACTACAGCCAGGAGGTGCGGAACATGAGGCGCTCCTTCGATACAGTGAAAGCCAAACTTAGAGAGCTGAAGATTCAATATATGCTCCTCTTCCCGGCTAAACTTAAAGTAATATATAAGGAAAAGACTCACTTCTTCACTCACCCGGATGACGCTTGGCAATGGCTGGAGGAACGCCCACCGCCTCGGAGACGTGAAGGAAGCGGGCTGAACGCGGTGATGGAGGGCCCCTTAACTGGAAACCTATGGGAGATAGTGAAAACGCAGCAAAGGCGAAGACTACGGGGGACGAGGGAGACGCAAACAACGCCGTACCCCCCGCAAAATAGGACTCCTAGGAGGCCCAGTGTGGCTCACACGCCTTTCAATTGTTATTTTTATAAGTAGTTTTTGGTTGTTATTGTATCTGTTCTCTTCTGAACACGAACTACCACATAGAACGGTGGGCACTGTTGGAAAGTACCCTTACTAGTTTTTGTTCGTCTGACAAGTTGGTAGCTCAGAAGAGGGGAGGGACATCGGGGAGGGCGACAGATCTTTTCCTGCCGATAAGTCCCAACACAGAGGGAGGTAGATGGTGGGACTGAACGGGGAGGAAGGTGGGGAGGGGGGAGCGGGGGAAAGTTGGGGTTGTACAATGCATCTTATTGGAGAGGTGGTAGATATCAGGGGGGGAGTTGGGGAGATGGAAGAGAGGGAGAGAGCGGGGATGGGGAGGGGGGGGAACGACCATGTCATTCTAGCCGCACACTCAAGTATCCCAGGAGACTCCTCCATACAGGGGACCGACTACACTAAATTGCACGCAAGCCAGTCTGACGGGTGACAATAGGTCAAATCACAGAGACCAAAGGGGCTTCAGCGTCCTGACCTGGAACGTCAACGGGTTTGGCAGTAAGATTAAGAGGGGTTTGGTCACTTCCTACATTAAAAGGCTGAGCCCTGACATAATACTGCTGCAAGAAACTCATCTTAAGGGGACAAATTGTGCATTCCTAGCTAGGGGACAATACAAGGTATTAGCACATGCAGGGTACACCACGGGCTCGAGAGGGGAGCCATAATTGCAAAAAAGACTATACCGTTTCACATAGCTCAATCATGGACAGATACACAGGGGACTTATGTGGGGGTGTAGGGGACTTGGAATAGGAATGAGTATACGATCCTTTCAGTGTATGCCCCCCGGAAACTGCAGGCCAACACGCTTAAGAAGATAGTAGATATTATCCTTGATACAGCTGACACTATACAAATTCTTGGCGGGGACTTCAATGATGTGATGGACCCATGGCTGAACCGGGCGGGAATGGCGTCCAGAGTCGGACCAGGACCCCCCTATCCCGAATGATCACGGACATGGGACTCACAGATGTATGGAGGTGGTTACACTCAGATCAGAGGACCTACTCCTTCTTCTCGGGCTCCCATAAAGTGTACTCGAGGTTGGATTACATCTTTATGTCCAGGCAACACTTTGCAATAGACGACACAGCGGAATATAAAGCCAGAGGTATCTCTGATCCAGTGGCGGTTTTACCATTAGGGCGAATTGGCGTTGCCCCCACCTATAATTATCAGGCAATTTATTCGAGCGGCGCGTTAATAAAAGTTTTATAAATTAACGCGCCGCTCGAATAAATTGCCCGATAATTATTGCCCTGCGGCCGTGGTGTGTGTCATGGACATGGACAGTATGCACTGTCTGACACTGGGTGGCGCTGGACTGACTGTGCCGGCACAGTGCGCACTCACTGCGCATGTGGTGTTTGCCCGGCAGGGCTTCTTTAACTAGCAAACTATGTGGATTTAAAAAAAACAACCGATTAGGGGTTTGCCTGCCTAATGCAACGTACCCCATTGCTGAAAAAACGAACGACGTTTTTTTAATGCTCAGCCCAATCCTGATGCTACTCTCTTTAGAGAGCAGCTCTCCTCTAAAGAGAGCAGCATCAGGATTGGCTACTACTGTGTCTCGGCAAGTTGGCAGCCATTACTAATTAGTCTAGGCGCCAACGGGACCCCAGAGCAGAGATGGTGCGGACCCGGTCAAGTGAAGACAAGGTAAGTTTTTTATTTTATTTATCCCCACCCCCCTGGCCCCCACTGTGAGCGAGCCGTGTATTCAGTATTGGTAGCAAGTTTGCCTTTGATGAGCAGAGTGCTAGCTAGATAAGTGAAGGCAGAATTGTTCTAATGAGAACCTGGAGCCGAGGCTGGTCGGGCTCGAGTTTTGGAGGGGAGACCGACGAGGTGGAGCTTTGCCCGGGTTGAGTCTTTAATATTTCGGTCGCCTCACGTTCGTTTGCAAGATGAGTTTGCTCTGATCCGCGTTCAGTGTTTAAGACTCGTGGGTCCGTCTAATCTTCCCTTTCTTTTAATTCCTCTCTATTTCTCATATTTTACAAGCTACACGGACTGCAGTTTATTAATTAGTTAATTACGTTTTACGGACTGCAGGAGCATTCATTCGTATTCCATCGGTGGGCTGCAATGTTGGAGAGCATGGTTAGTGTGGACAGCGAGCTGTAGTGAGTGAGCGTTAGTAATATTAAGTGACAAAGACAGATGAATTCAGGTGTCAATGTTTCAGTGACGAACCGTTACGCCCTACCACTTTCAAATGTCACCAGCCGCCACTGCTCTGATCATTCTCCACTACTAGCAAGAGTGGGAATGGGAAGAGATGGGTGTAGAGGGCCCTGGAGATTGACGTCATGGGAATTACAAAATGTGACTGTATTGAAGGGTTTGAGAGCAGACGTGAAGGTCTATGTGGCCAACAATGAAGGGACGGTCCACTCCAAAGTAACATTCTGGGAGGCTCTAAAAACGGTAATGCGAGACAGGGCTCAAAATAGACTGGCGGCTGAACAGAGGAAGCTCCAAGCAGACACAGTAGCACTGGAGGCGAGTATTCTAGACCTGGAGAGGGAATACTTGATCTCGAAAGAGACGGGGACCCTCAGGAGACTGACAGACACGCAGAGACAATACCGCGAGCTGGTCACGGGAGAGGCCAAAACCCAGGCACAAGCCACGTTACACCTGCTGTATGATGTGGGGGATAAGTCGGGCAAGTTACTGGCGTGGCTTAGTAAAAAAAGAGCGTGCAGCGAGATGGGTGGAGCAAATCAGGGACCCTACTGGAGCTCTGATAAGATCTGATGCAAATATTGCAGAGACATTTGGGGACCATTATGAAGGCTTCTACCGGGCTAGAGACCTGGGGACCTCTGAGGAGGTGTTTCAGTACATGTAAACGATTGGACTACCAACCCTGCCTTCGGAGGCCCATCAAGGCCTAGCGGCTGACATCACTTTGGACGACATTACCGAGGTCCTGGCTAGGCTCCGACCGGGTAAAACCCCGGGTCCCAACGGGTTCCCGACAGAGTTTTTTAAACGTACGGTGGATCTCCTGACACCCCATCTGAAGGGGCTATTCGAAGGGGCTTTACAAGAGGGGAGACTTCCCCCAGATCTGTGTACGGCAATAATAGTCCCGATACATAAGGAAGGGAAGCCGGAAGACGATTGTGCGTCGTACTGCCCCATCTCCCTCTTGAATATAGAGGCGAAACTCTTGGCAACCATCCTAGCACTGTGAATCTGCTCGGTGATATCGGAATTAATACATCTAGACCAAACAGGGTTCCTCCCGAATTGGGTCACCAGGTTAAATCTCCGGCGCACCCACAATTGGTTGCAAGAAGTAAGAGGAAGGTATGATCCACACTGGTTCTTATCCCTAGAAGCTGAGAAAGCTTTCGACGCGGTCCACTGGCCGTTTCTTGAAGGAGTCCTGCAGAAGTTCGGTTTCGGCCCTAAATTCCGGAAATGGGTTCAGCTGCCCAATACAGAACCCAGAGCTAAGGTGAGAGTGAACGGGGCTTTATTGAGGGAATTCCCAGTCCGAAGGGGAACCCCACAGGGCTGCCCATTGTCCCCCCTCCTGTTCGCTCTCACAATAGAGGTGTTGGCAGCCAGAGTGCGCCAGAATGTAGCCATTGGGAGACTCTTATACATCACATGTTCGGAGACCATAATTCCGGAGATATTTCAGGAATTGGAACGATATGGCAGACACGCGGGTTACCAGGTAAACTGGCACAAGTCGGTCCTCTACGACCCCAAGGGACGGGGAAGCTGGCCGGACCTTCCTGGAAGGTTACTGACGACCGTAGAGGGGTTTAAATACCTCGGAGTATATGTTACCCTGGATCGTAAACAGTCCTACCAACGAAATGTAGAACGAATAATATTGAACTTCGTAGAGGACGTGACTCGGTGGAGGCAGCTCCCCCTTACCATACTGGGCCAGGCGGCTATGTTCAAGATGATTACGCTACCAACATTTTTATATGCCCTGCAGAATGAGTACTACCCTCTCTTGGGGAAAATGTTTGGGAGAATACACGCAGAACTTAGGTCCTTCCTATGGCTCGGCAAACAACTCAGGGTAACACTGAGCACGCTCCAACGCCACCAATATAGTGGAGGGATCTCGCACCCGAATCTGGAGGCATACTATTGGGCGGAACATATAGCCCTGATCAACGACTGGTTGCATGCACCGGCAGACCATCCTACCTATGCTCTTGAGAGCCAGGCCACTGCTGTACTACCTATATGGGGGTGCCCGACGAGGACAGCTTCCCCCTGCTACGAGTAATACTCTGCAACTGTGGAACAAGGCGATGAGCCGCACGGGCTGGGGAAAGAAACCCACCAGACAGACGCCGATTTGGCACTGCGCGTGGCTCACAGAATTGAACAAGTTATAAGAATTCCGGAGGTGGGATGATATTGGTATCTCCACTCTGGGAGACATAGTGGCAAGAGGAGACCTGAAATCATTTGCGACCCTGAGGTCGGAGTTTGGACAGCACCACACACAGTTTTTCAAATATGCCCAGTTACGACATGCCCGGAGAGCGGAAAAGATACACCTAGACGAGCTCCCGGAGTATGCCCCTCTAGAAGATAGGTTGTTACAGGAACAGATATGGGAAAAGGCGGTATCACTCACATATAGAACATTAACAAACAACATGCTAAGTGACCTGGAGAAACTCAGGAGAACATGGGAAAGTGAGGTGGGAGTCATGGAGGATATAGATTGGGAAATGATCCTAATGCACCCCAGGGAGGTGGCCATTAAGTCCCGACTGCGACTTATCCAATTTAATGTGATGCATAGAACATACGGTGACAGAGTTAGGCTTCATAAAATGGGACGGACAGAAGACACTAGGTGCCTTAGATGCAGGGACACGGGAGGAGACTTCTACCACATCATCTGGACCTGCCCAACAATTCACGGGTACTGGGGAGCTATCTTCACAGAGTTAAGCGAGATGCTGGAGACCCCTATCGACCCGGAGCCCAAATTGGCCCTTCTAGGCATGACAAACGACGTAGACCTAGCACGTCCCCTGCTGACCTTTTTGGTTCTGGCGTTGGTGATGGCCAAAAGGGATATAGCCAAGTATTGGGGTGCGCCAGAACCACCAACAGTGAAGGAATGGAGGAGAGAGCTTGACCTTTACATGGCCGCGGAAAGAGTAACTTACAAGGCGAGGGGATGCCCGAAGAAGTTCCGTAAGGTATTGTCGCGTCCCACGGAGGAGGGCAGTCTCGAACACTGCCTTGAGACGTTTTTGTGTTCTGTAAACTACATTTCCCATGATTCTAGGTACGCGTGCGACGCCTCTGGCCAATGACGTCACACGCGGAAACCTCAAGACGGAGCGGAGAAGGAGAGACCTTGCCGTTGATTCTGGTATTGAAGAGAAGACACGGTAGGATTCTTTCCTCGCGTATCCAGCGTATCCAGCGTATCCTTTGGAGTTTTCTGCTCTGTGTTTGTTTCCTCGTTAGTGCTCGTTCCGAGCATTCCTGATCTTTGCCACGGAGCTTGTTCGAGCTCAGGGAGCCCTCGGCTGAGGCTCCGTGTGCTAGTCTCCTCGGAGGTTAACTTCTGTGACTGCTTTCTTTTGCCTTCTGTAGCAGAGCACTCCCGCTGTGAGTGTAAACTCTTATCCATGTGGAATCTTCCAGGATTATTAGCTGAGACTGGAACAAAGCGATTGTTATGATTTACTTGCAATAAGTGAGACTTTTGCCGAATTTCCTTCAGTCCAGTGGGGGTCTTGACATATTTGGAATCCGGTTGATGGTAATTCATTGCTGTTATTTTCGGAGTAACTTGGAGATAAAGGTTGCTCTCACTCTGGACAACGGGGTCAATTCAGTAATGCTGAAGAAGTATTCAGCATTCTTTGTTCTTTGGGCTCCAGTACAAGTACAGAATTGGTGCTGACTCTTTTTGTTCTCTACCACTGTTGGTCCTCGGGTGAAGTCCAACCAGAGGTCTAATTGTGTGGGCTTTGGAGACTAACTATTGTTTTCTATCTTGTGCCATTACAACAGGGGTTTATGAGCTTCGCCTGGCTGGCTAATTACCATTTGCCCTCTGTTGAAGCCTTAACTGTAATAACATTTGGTACGTGCATGTCTTACAAAGGTTTATTAAGCTATGTGCATTCGATTCAAAAGATAACCTCAGGATTCTTGTGTTCTAGATCGGAGATACATGTACTACACTTCTGATAGCCAGGCAAAGCCATCCTTTAACCTATTACCAGGTAAATGAGCCTTCAGATAACTGTAACGGATAGGCAGTACTTTGTGTTATCTGCTAGTGTGTATTATCGGTTTATGTGTGTGCTTGACTCATAGTGCCTTGTTCTCATTTCAGCATCCTCTCCCTGCTGCTCCCTTCCTACCCTTCCTGATATCCCTTGCTTGACCACTTCTGTGAGTCTGTTCTCATTCAGACCCAGAGGCTGTTGAGAGGTGGAACCCTTTATAGCATCGTACGATCCTGAAGACACCGGGACCTGACAGAATCAACGGCCCAAGATATTTAGTCCTCCCATTCGTACGATACAAACTCCACCATAGACGATATCCTGGCAGCGCTAGCGTTAGTGCAAACTGAGTTACAGGCTTCTAGGGCTGAGACTGCTGCGTTGCAGGCACAGGTAGATAGGATGAATCGTAATCCATTTGATGCGGGTACTCCACAGGCCTCTTCCCTGGTGGTAGAAGTACCCGCTCCGATACCTCTGGCCTCCCCCGAAAGATTCCATGGAGATAGTAGCAAGGTGCAAGTATTTCTCACACAGGTGTTGTTACATTTCTCATGTAAACCCAAGGTTTTTAACACAAATCATGCCAGGGTGGCATTTCTCATTTCCTACCTAGCTGGGGATGCAGCTCAATGGGCTGTACCGTTAGTGAAACGAGATGACCCCATATTAAGGGATTGGGAAGCATTTAGAACAGATTTTGAGAAAACCTTCAACCGCAGATCAGCCACCATGTCGGCGGACAGGGAGTTGTTAGGTTTAAAACAGGGAAATAGAGATTTAATAGCGTATCTTAACGACTTCAGAAGGCTCATAGCTGAAACTGATTGGCCAGAAGAGAAAAGACATGCCATATTTTACACGGGACTGACAGAGGAGATGAAGGACGTACTGGCTCAGATTGATCCTCAACCCAGTACTTGTGAGGATATGATTAGTCTGGTTCTGAGATTGGATCATCGCCTTAGTGACAGGAGGGGAGAAAACCGGCGGAAGGACAGGCTAACACCACGGTATGAGCATCCCAAGGTCCCAGAGGGGGCAGCAGCTTCTAAGCCAGAACCTATGGAAATCGGGGCTGTACGATCTCCTTTGACCACGGAAGAAAGGGAATACCGAAGAAAGAAAGGCCTATGTTTGTATTGTGGTCGGAAGGGGCATTTCATCAGGGAATGTCCTACGAGAACAAGACCAAGGAATGAACACAAGAAGGTGTCTGTGGTGGCTTCCGAACAGGGGTCGGAAACGAGAAGGCTTGAAGGTGGATGAAGGGATCCCTTCAAGTAAGTTCTTCATCCCTTCATTGGACGGAGATGGGAGAAAGGAAGGTCTACATTTCTATGTTGATATTGGGTTGGAAATAGACAAGAAGTGGTTGTGGATTCGAGCAATGTTGGATTCCGGGGCAACGGGTTGCTTTATGGACCATACAAAGGCGATCAGCTTAGGCCTTACACTACAAGAAAAGGAGACTCCGGAAGCCGTGTTTGCAGTGGATGGCAGAAAGTTGGATTCGGGTCCTATCAGGTTACAGACCAGAGATCTCGGTATGACCATGGGTTTGGAACATAAGGAAACGTTGTATTTCAATATCATACATGCACCACAGTACGGAGTGATCTTGGGATTGCCATGGTTGCGGAAACATAACCCTGTAGTGGATTGAGAAGGACAGACACTCCAATTCACATCAGAGTATTGTCAACAGAATTGCTACCTTGAGAGATCTAGTCCTGCTTCTGGTCTAGCTTGTATCCATCATATTGCCACTGCAATAGAACATGACGTGGAACTCCCAGTTGAGTATCGGGATTTGGCTGAGGTCTTCAGTGAAAGTAAGGCAGAAGCATTACCGCCGCACAGAACATATGATTGCCAAATCGATTTGATTCCAGGGTCAAAGATTCCGGCTGGGCGTGTTTATGCGCTCACTGAACCAGAAACCTTACATCTCAGAGCATATCTAGATAAGCTATTGAAGCTTGGGTTCATCAGAGAATCGAAATCCCCAGCTGCCTCTCCGCTGTTCTTCATTCCCAAGGCTAATGGGGAACTCCGTGCTTGTGCGGACTATAGAGCTCTAAACGCCATTACAGTCAAAAATAAATATCCTCTCCCTCTCATCAATGTGCTGTTGGAGCAAGTGAAAGAGGCGGTGATTTTCACGAGGCTAGACCTGAAGGGCGCTTATCACCTAGTCCGAATGAGATCAGGGGACGAGTGGAAGACTGCCATTAAAACCCGTTTTGGTCTCTATGAGTATCTAGTAATGCCCTTCGGGCTATGTAACGCGCCTGCCGCCTTCCAGTTTTTCCTGGACGATGTATTCAAGACTTATTTCGAGCGTTTCGTCGTGGTATACATAGATGACATCTTGATCTATTCATCTACCACGGAACACCATGTGGATCATGTGAAGTCTGTTCTACGCACATTATTGGAAAATCACCTATATTGCAAGCTCAGCAAGTGTGAGTTCAATACTACCTCGGTGGAATTTTTGGGTGTAATGCTCACGCCTAAAGGACAAGAAATGTCTGAAAGAAAGATATTGGCTGTGAAGAATTGGCCCAGACCCAAAACAGTGAGGGACATTCAGTGTTTTATTGGGTTTGCAAACTTTTATCGCCGGTTTATTGAGAACTTTTCTGCTATGGCTTCCCCTATGACAAGATTACTGAAAAAGAAGGCGCCTTTTATTTGGACGGAGGAGGCACAAAGAGGTTTTGATGACCTGAAGAAGGCTTTTGTTTCGGCACCGGTGTTGGTGCATGCAGACCCCAACAAGCCGTTCATAGTGGAAGCAGACGCTTCTGATTCTGCGGTAGGAGCTGTCCTGTCACAACGACACTCCGATACAGGCCAATTACATCCAGTGGCATACCTCTCCCGTACTCTGAACCAGGCTGAACAGAACTATGTAATAGCCGAAATGGAGTTGTTGGCTATAAGAACAGCTTTTTTGGAATGGAGGCATCATCTCATGGGGGCACGTCATGTAGTAACTGTATATACGGATCACCGTAACCTACAATATATGGTAGCAGCCCGACATTTAACGCCTAGACAGATGCGATGGATGATGCATTTCGCGGACTTTGATTTCATTGTTACATACCGCCCAGGAAGGGATAACAGAAAAGCGGATGCTTTATCCCGGCAGTTCACCAAAACGGAACCAACTGAGGTACGGGAGGAATCCATCATCAACCCGCAGAAGGTTATCGGCGTCACTTGTACTCAGATGTTTCTACATAGTGTCATAAGAAATGTGCAGAAAGAGGAGTGGAAGAAATGGATAACAGAACATAAAGAGTGGAAGATGATTCAGGGTCTGCCAATGAGACAGAAACAGCTTTTGTTACCCATCCAGGCATTGAGGAAACAAGTGTTCCAGTGGTGTCACAGTGCACCGTGTGCAGGCCACAACGGTAGAGGAAAGACACTTGAAAGAGTACAAAGACAATTCTGGTGGCCTAACATAAAGAAAGATGTTGCTGCATGGGTAGCGGAGTGCCCTGTGTGTAGTCAAACGAAAACGTTGCACTCCAAACAATCCGGACTGTTACAGCCTCTTCCCACTCCTGATTTACCCTGGGAGAACATTTCTATGGACTTCGTAGTGGGTATGCCGATTGACCAGGGATGCACTGCCATTCTGGTAGTGGTAGATTACCTAACGAAGATGGCTCATTTCATCGCCTGTAAAAGGGTTCCTTCTGCTAGTTTGTTAGCTAGGCTGATTCTCACCAACATAGTGAGATTACATGGATTACCCAGGGTGATAATCTCTGACAGGGGCAGTCAGTTTACCTCTAGATTCTGGAAGACATGGTGTAAGGCCCTGGGAATAACATCTAGT
Organism: Lissotriton vulgaris; assembly: GCF_964263255.1. Lineage (NCBI taxonomy): Eukaryota > Metazoa > Chordata > Amphibia > Caudata > Salamandridae > Lissotriton > Lissotriton vulgaris. Next base: position 39,479 of record NW_028253096.1, read on the forward strand.
ACATCCACTAGCTTCCATCCCCAAACCGATGGGCAAACCGAACGGGTTAATCAAACCTTAAAGCAATATCTACGCTGCTACGTGGATGTCACCAAGGAGGATTGGGTGGATAGATTATGGCTAGCTGAAATAGCATATAATAGCGCTGTACATGGTTCCACTAAACATGCCCCTTTTTTCAGCACAAATGGTTTTCATCCCAATTTCACACCCTTCCAACATCCTGCATCAGCTTCCCTAGTTCCAGAAGCACAGGAAAGAGTACAAAACATCCAGGAGACATGGCAGAGAGTCAAAGGTCATTTAATACAGGCCAAAGTGAGGTACAAGGCCTATGAGGACAAGCACAGACAGACCGGGCCAGTGTATAAAAAAGGGGATTACGTATGGTTATCCACCAAGAACATACGCTTTAAACGATATAGTATTTTTAATCCAAAATACATTGGTCCTTACAAAGTGGTCAAATTGATCAATCCTGTGGTTGTTAAGTTGGCTCTACCTTCCTCTTTGCGAATACATCCTGCATTTCACGTGTCTTTAGTTAAACCCACGCAGTCTGTAAAAGGACCATCCCTGCAGCTATAGCGGTGGACGAGGATGAGGAATACGAGGTGAGAGGGATTGTGGATTCCAAAATATACTGCACCAGGTTGTGGTATTTGGTGGCATGGAAGGGATATGGCAATGAGGAGAATTCTTGGGAACCAGCCTCGGGTGTTCATGCTCCTAAATATGTCAAGCTATTCCATAAACGATTCCCAGACAAACCATGTCTCTGTCAGTGTTCTTCGGGAGAGGGATGTACTGTCGCGTCCCACGGAGGAGGGCAGTCTCGAACACTGCCTTGAGACGTTTTTGTGTTCTGTAAACTACATTTCCCATGATTCCAGGTACGCGTGCGACACCTCTGGCCGATGACGTCACACGCGGAAACCTCAAGACGGAGCGGAGAAGGAGAGACCTTGCCGTTGATTCTGGTATCGAAGAGAAGACACGGTAGGATTCTTTCCTCGCGTATCCTCACGTATCCAGCGTATCCAGCGTATCCTTTGAGTTTTCTGCTCTGTGTTTGTTTCCTCGTTAGTGCTCGTTCCGAGCATTCCTGATCTTGGCCACGGAGCTTGTTCGAGCTCAGGGAGCCCTCGGCTGAGGCTCCGTACGCTAGTCTCCTCGGAGGCTAACTTCTGTGACTGCTTTCTTTTGCCTTCTGTAGCAGAGCACTCCCGCTGTGAGTGTAAACTCTTATCCATGTGGAATCTTCCAGGATTATTAGCTGAGACTGGAACAAAGCGATTGTTATGATTTACTTGCAATAAGTGAGACTGTTACCGAATTTACTTCAGTCCAGTGGGGGTCTTGACATATTTGGAATCCGGTTGATGGTAATTCATTGCAGTTATTTTCGGAGTAACTTGGAGATAAAGGTTGCTCTCACTCTGGACAACGGGGTCAATTCAGTAATGCTGAAGAAGTATTCAGCGTTCTTTGGGCTCCAGTACAAGTACAGAATTGGTGCTGACTCTTTTTGTTCTCTACCACTGTTGGTCCTCGGGTGAAGTCCAACCAGAGGTCTAATTGTGTGGGCTTTGGAGACTAACTATTTTTTTCTATCTTGTGCCATTACAACAGGGGTTTATGAGCTTCGCCTGGCTGGCTAATTACCATTTGCCCTCTGTTGAAGCCTTAACTGTAATAACATTTGGTACGTGTATGTCTTACAAAGGTTTATTAAGCTATGTGCATTCGATTCAAAAGATAACCTCAGGGTTCTTGTGTTCTAGATCGGAGATACATGCACTACACTTCTGATAGCCAGGCAAAGCCATCCTTTAACCTATTACCAGGTAAATGAGCCTTCAGATAACTGTAACGGATAAGCAGTACTTTGTGTTATCTGCTAGTGTGTATTATCGGTTTATGTGTGTGCTTGACTCATAGTGCCTTGTTCTCATTTCAGCATCCTCTCCCTGCTGCTCCTTTCCTACCCTTCCTGATATCCCTCGCTTGACCACTTCTGTGAGTCTGTTCTCATTCAGACCCAGAGGCTGTCGAGAGGTGGAACCCTTTATAGCATTGTACGATCCTGAGGACACCGGGACCTGACAGGTATGGGGCAAATGGAGAAAATACCATGGGCTGGATGGTGGGTTATGAAGATTGCATAGTTAAAACGGAATTCAGAATGTATCTATGTCATCTGGGGACACATCCACAACGGGATACAAAGGACTATTGCACTACTGCACTTTGGACTCTGGTCTATATTGACATAGAATTACCAAGAGATGTACGGGGGGAGGGTGGAAATTGGGAGAACGGGAAATGTGCGATAGAAATGACATGATTGTATTGTTGAGTTATCTTAAAATGCAAATAAAAATGTTTTTTAAAAAAAGAAATAACTGTGGCAGCTTCAAATAATGAGTAGAACTGGATATGTGCAATTTTCAAGAGTTAGATAAACGTTGAGCCAAAAGGGGTAAACCTCCAACTGAAGGGCATATGGTCACACTGGACCACTGCAAAGTCACAAGTTCAGGCCAACCGTGAAGGAGTGCAGGCTGGGCACCAGACCAAGACTGGCCTTATAAGGATTGTTACTTATGTCATTGGTGTGTGGTCTGAGGGCGGGGTTTACAAGGTTTTGCATCGCGTGGCGTCGGTAATATAAGTGCGTCCATATTTAGCATCCAACAAATGTGTGTAGAGATAGGAGTACCTTTTGTGAGATGCAGAGATGGCCTGTAGCTAAAACATCCAACGTAATCCTTTTTAGGATCACGCTGTTGTTCTATACTGCCAATCTATACTAGGGTTGTTGTTCTTTGCAGCCAATCTATTCTAGGGTTGTTGTTCTAGACTGCCAATCTATTCTAGGGTTGTTGTTCTAGACTGCCAATCTATACTAGGGTTGTTGTTCTAGACTGCCAATCTATTGTCAGTGCTCACAGAGCGTGAGTGCACTGACAGCGGACGCGGAGCTACAACGGGACGAGAAACTACAATTCCCGTCATCCGCCTGCGATGTCAACACACGCGCTGATGTTGCACGGTTTCAGTCATGCCGTCGGTGGACCTGAATATCAGGAGAAGGCGCATTTATGAAGACGCCGATTATTCTGTGGTTCCCGAAGGAAGGTACATCGGGAATGTCGGGTAAGGGTGCGGTCTCGCACCAGCTTTATTCTTTTGTGTTTCTTGCGTTATTCTGCTATGAGGGCTCCCGGAGCATGTTTCCTTGTTCCTCCCGTTGGCGAGACGCGTTACTTCTTATGGTTTCATGAGGGAGGAAACTCTGTTGCCGTTTGCCTGAGCCAAGTGTTCTGGAACCATTACTGCTCTCGCTTTGAGGCAAAAGGGAGAGCACAGGAGTACTACCTTTTGCTTTCTTGTATTGTTTTTATTTGCTGAAGTTTAACACTGATCCTCCAAAAACACTGTTATGTGCTGAAGGAATCCCTACCCTGGACGTAATGGATGAAAACTGTTAATGCCCTTTTGGAATTACTGCTTGAGTATTCAGGAACGCAATACTGATTCTTGCCTGCATTCAATATTGGATTCTGTGTTATTGTGGAGTTTTATGCTTTCATTGTAGAACTCAGTGATGCCATGGAATGACATCACTGAGAGATTCTGTGAAGACAGTCAGTTGAAGAAGCTGGAAGTCGCTGTACACTTATGAAGAAGTACTCTCATGAATAAAGGCTTTTATTCATTAACCACTGCCTCTGTGGTTACTACATTTTATGGCGACAAGGACAAGGATCTACGCAGGGGGGTATGCAGTTTGCCTGTTTTAGAAGATAATTCAGATTGAGGGAACAGTTTAATGATGTCATTTCCCCATGTATTCACAGATAATTTGAGTATGCTAAAAAAGTTCACTCACCGCATTATCCTGAAAAAGAATGCTCGTCCAGTTGAGTATAAAGTGAGGCCCTTACCTTTGTTAAAAAGACCTTGATAAATTGCTTGAATGTAAGATTATTGAACAAATCGAGTCGTCAGAATGGCTTGCTTCGATTGTCGTTGCACCCAAGTAAGGAAATAAGATGTGTCTATGTATAGACTTAAGAGTCTTAAATCAGAACATATGGGTTGATAGGCAACCGCTACCGCATATAACGGAGATGTTGAGTGTGATGGGTGGTGGAAACGTTTTTAGCTTCTTAGACATGTCCGCTGCTTATCACCAAGTAAATTTGCAGCCAAGGTCATGACCATTAACTTCCTTTGTCACACCATTAGGGGCTTATCGCTACCACCGTATGCCATTTGGGTTAGCTTCAGTCTCTGCGGTGTTTCAAAGAGATATGCAGAATATATTTCAGGGAATGCGTAGCATTTTATGCTTTCAGGATGACTTAATGGTCGTGGGTAGATCTTTTAAGGATCATAATGAATTAATGAGCGAAGTTCTGAAAAGAATTGCTGACCATGGGTTGACTATAAAGAAAGACAAATGTCAACTGAGAAAAGAACACGTGAACTACCTAGGTTATGAGATATCTGCTGATGGTATTAGACAAAAGAAAAGTATAGTAAAAGCAATTATAGATGCTCCCCAACCATCAGATAAGGATTTGTTAAAATCATTTCTTGGCCTAGCAGAGTACTTTTCAAAGTTTGTATCTAACTTCTCGAATACTGTGGAACCTATGAGAATGTTATTGAAAAAATGGAGTGTCATTTGATTGGAATGCTTCAGGTAAGGCATGCATTTGCAAAAATCTAAACATTATTGGTTACTGCACCTACTTTGGCTTATTTTGATCTGTCAAGAAAAACTATATTACCAACTGATGCTAGTAATGTAGGGTTGGGTGCTGTTTTGACCCAAAGAACAGCAAATGGAGAAAGTGTGATTGGGTTTGCGTCACAACGCTTACAGGGAGCAGAGAAATCTTACTCTGCTATTGAAAAGGAGGCTTTGGGTTTCTGTTGGGCGATAAATCATTTAACATTTTATTTATGGGGATTGCCTTTCATTCTAAAGACAGATCACAAGCCCTTAGTGCACATTTTCAAAGGAGGGAAAGGTCTTGAAGGAAATGTGATGCCACAAATTTCTAGATGGTCAGTAATGGATTAAAATTTTTCAATTGATTTTGTCAGGGGTAACAAGAATGTCATAGCCGATTGTTTGTCGTGCATGCTGGTTGAGGGAGAAGAAGAGCATTCTTCCTTAGTATCTGAAGTAGAATCTTTATGTATTGTTAATGATTTAGATTTGGCCTTAAGGCAGGAAGAGTGGGATGAAGCCTTGGATAGTGATAGGGAGTACATGGAGCTTAAGGATGTCATACGTGAGGGATGGAAAAACGTGATGACTTGTTGGGGGTCCAAACTTAGCCCTACTCTTAATCAATGGTGCAAAGATATGGATATGGCGATGATTGCGGAAAAGTCCGTGTATGTTCACCGAGAGTGCCCCAAAAAATCGACAAAGGTTTGGGGAAGATGGAATACATACCGGAGAAATATCTGTGAATCCCCCCCCATTGGATGAGTCCGAGTCAGACTGTAGTGAATAACCACACTGTAATACATGAAGCTTAGTAGACACACCCTGAAGGTTTGCTTGATCTCACTGGTCTGGACTGACGAGTCTCTGATATGTAATACAGTAGAAGTAATCTGTGTACAATATCCTATTTATGTCTGTGCACCATGTGAAATATACTGTCATTGTAACAGTGAACGAAATGTTAATAAAAACTGTTTATTTTTGTATTTGTATTTCCGGTTTATATAGCGCCAACTCACCGGCAGGTCTCAAGGCGCTTTTGACCGAAAGGAAACAACATCTTACTCAGCAGGATGCCCAGAGGGGGAGCGTGCTTAGGCTGAACTCAAAGCCTCTCTGAACAGAATTGTTTTCAGAGACTTCCTGAAGCGAAGGAGGTTTCCCTCTTTAAGGAGGGACTCAGGTAGTTTGTTCCATATTTTAGGGATCAAGACCGAAAAGGATCTTCCACCTTTTGTAGCGAGTCTAAAACGGGGACAAGCAAGCAGTTGTGCATCGGAGGACCTAAGACACCGTTCTGGCTTGTACAGCTCCAGCCGTTTTTTTATGTATGACGGAGCTTGTCCATAGATCGCTTTATGGGTTATACAGAGGCTCTTGAATTCAGACCGCTGCCTTATAGGCAGCCAATGGAGGCTCTGTAGCAATGGTGAGGCATGTGAGCGTCTCGGTAGCCTGAAAATAAGGCGAGCCGCATCATTTACGGTCACCTGCAGTCTGTTAGTTAGTATTTTGGGAAGGCCTAAGTACAGCGCATTTCCGTAGTCCAACCTGGATATTATGGTCGCGGATACGACCCTACGCAGCATGGACCTGGACAAAAGAGGGGCTAATTTGCGTAGTTGTCTAATCAAACCCGTACAGGTGCCGGCTACGGTGGAGATCTGGCTCGCCATTGACAACTCAGATCAATCTTGTGGTGGTGTGATGATGGTTCTTGCGCTTCTTCTCAGACCTTGTTGGTTCCCTTCACCCTTGCTGCATTCCGAGATCACTTCCATATCTCCTTCCAACTTGATCATATTGAATTTTGCAATTCTGTTTAAATTGGATATCTTATGGCCATCCTCTAGAATGCATTAGTAAAGAATTTGATTACCTTAATTGACTTGCCATTTTTTTTAATTCCAGCTCCATACCCTAGAAGTATAATCCTTACCCAGTCTCCAACCTTAATACATTTCACTTTCACTTTCTTTCAAATGTCAAACTCTTCTTCATTTTTCTCATTTTCTCTTACACTCTACGTTTCCACTTTGCCTCATCGACTTTGCCTTTAAAACTATGCTCTCTCCTCTTATTTACCTAACTGAAACACATCACACTATTAGGCTTCCTTCTCTGAAAAGTTCAAACAGAGCCTTACCCCTAATGAAATGGGGTGCTAGCCTATACACTCTTAATTCACCATGAATCTTCCCCAACCACAACTTATTGGTCCTTCTTAGGCGCTGTATGGTGTCTTTCTACACTTTGCTGAACCCATCAATGCTGCTATTGCATTCTGGGTGATATATGGAAGCTTTCTTATGGACTATGCCATTGTGTCCTAGAACATTTCCATTTCTCTTGACATCACGTGTACCCCATTATCCGCTAGCAAAGGCACAGAAGTACAACCCTCTCGATCAAACACTGTTTTAAGAAGGTTTATCACAATCCACTTCTCCACAGAAGTTACAACTGCAACCTCTGGCTAACATGAGTACCAATCAATGCAACTCAAAAAATAATGGTCCGCACTACCAGATTTAATAGGACCAACAATAACTAGAGAAATCTCTTCCCAAGGAGACGAAGGCAGCTTCCCCACTACCATGGGTTGAGTTCTGCACTTCATATATTTGTCACTAGTGAGACACTCAAAGCAATCCCTCACTTTCCTCTCTTTCATCAAATCCATTCCAGGCCACCAATGATCAGTTCTAATCCTCATCTTGGTCTTTGATATCCCAAGTTGACTTTCATGTCCAAGTGAAATGATACGATATAAACAAAGTTTTGGTCCGCACACAGCAACCAAGAAGTCCAAAACGCATTGGCTACTGGGAAGAATTAATAAGAAAATAATGATTCAAGAAAAAAGACCTGTGTGAAGTAAATTATTTTGTGAATGGACTTCTTGGATGCCGTGTGCGGACCAAAACTATGTTTGTATTTGTCTGTTGTGGAAGATTTCACAGCATAGGAAGCCAAAAGTGTCTGGTTTCCGTTGGTCAACGCACCACATGGTTACTTAACTTCCCACTACATAAATAAGTGCAGTATTGAATCCTAGATCGTTTTGTTTGTAAATCATTGAAAAGATAAGGGGCCCGATGTAGGTAATCCCAGATTACCGATTCTTAAATACCGAATCATACTGATTCGGTATTTAAGAACAGGCAATTGGGATGTAGGGGAAAAATGACCGAATCGGTAAGTTTCGGTAAAATTACCGAATAGTCAAGGGTGGCAGGGTGTCACTTTGACACCCTGTTGCACCCCTGATTCAGGCTTGTGTACCATGTAACACACATATATGCCCTTAGGGTGTACATGCACAGATTTGCATGTACACAGGTATTCGTTATTTACCACCAACTACTAGTTGGTGGTAAATAACGAATACTTAAGGCCCTGTGGCACTGTTTTCAGAGCCACCTACATCTCGAATTACCAATTCGGGAAATTTACCGATTCGGTAATTTACAGAATCGGTAAATTTACAGATTCTGTAAATTTACCGAATCTGTAATTTTTGAGCCCCCTACATCTCAAACTCCAAATACCGGTCGGTAACGTCCGAAATCGGCCATTACCGACCGGTATTTGGCCACCTACATCTGGCCCAAGATGTCTTAATGTGGTGGGAGGAGTCAACTTATTACCTTATAACCGTTAATTCCTCTCTCACCTCCCAATAGTCTTTCACTCATGCTCACAATCTTTTTTCCTGACAATATACATTGCTTCACTATCTATAAATCCAGATTTTTTCTTACCTCACCTAGCCACTCTAGTTTAGAATCACCAGTGACCTCACACACCTTGATTTCATCATCACACAACTCAAACAAAATACTTTTTCTCCTCAACAGAAGGATCTTCACAACACATGCAAGATACACAGACTGCTAATATATTCCTAGCACCTGGAACATACATCATGTCAACTCAGTATCTCTGTTACATTAGGTAACGAAACTTGTCCACCTTGACACATTTAATCAGTTCTCAACGATTGAAACATAATCCCACCCATCCATTTGCTTTCCTCACCATGACCACTGAGGACAACCACTTAGACCCTTCAACTTTTTCAATAATGCAGTCACTTTCTAACCTTTCCAACTGCTGCTTCATGTCTTTCCTCACTTTCAGTGGGACATTAGTCACCTTACAGGCTCTGGACATGGATTCTGGTTTGATCTTTTCAGACAACCTAAATCACCTTCAACACATTTGGATGAGAACATTCATACTTCTGATCACTTTACACTAAGTGCATTTTTTCTTTCAACCTCCCTGCATGAGATTTATTTGGATCCAAATAAACCCCTAACTTTCTCTTGTGATTCCAGATAATGAGAGAATCTCCTCTCAATGATACATAACTTTTTCTAGCTGTGATCGTGTCTCCAAACTCAATATCACCCTGGAAATACCCCAAGAGTCTAGTAGAGTCCCATGTTCACTTTAGCACCTCCTACACTTGCTACATCCACTGGACCTTCATTTCCTCTGGCATTCGCATGCAAAATGATCAGATTACAATCATCCTTCGATTCATATTTCACTTCCCTTACTCTGCCTTTGTCATCACAAGAATTGCAATTTGTCATGAAATGGCCCTTGAGCCCAAACGTTTTACAAATGGCCTTTCAACTTGGACAAAACTTACAATTAGCTAAATGTGAAGAGCTATTGCAACAGAAACAATGAAGTTGGATTTTCCTAACCTATTTAACGCTATCCTTAACATCTTTACACTCATCTTTAGTCTCTTTAAAGTTTTTTCTATATGATTTAACCCTAACACTTCGTATTTTATCACCATTACCTTTTTCACACACATTATCTTCCTTCTTTATGGTATCAACACACGCCATTGAATGCTCAAGAGGTTTTACTGTAATTAAAACATTTTTTAGAGGCAGATTGTCCTTTTGCCACAAAGCCTCCCTTGCTTTTTTAATTACACATCCACGCATAAATTGATCCCTTAACCGTTCCTCACATGAAGTGCCAAACTTACATGTAGAGGCTAACTGTACAATGATGTTACATATTCATCCAATGGCTCATTGGACTTTTGTATTCGCTTCCCAAAATGATACAGCTCTAACACAGTAATGACCTTAGGGAGATAATGCAAGTTAAATATTTTTACTCCGGTTTCAAATTCATTTAAGCCATCAGTGTCAAAGTCACTTAATTCAGGAAGATGCTCATAAACTTCTTTCCCTTCAGGACCTAGACAGTGCATCAAAAGAGATGTTTTGCATTCAGTGCTTAAAGATGTACCACAAACAATGGCATAATGGGAGAACACTTTCTTCTATTGAGGGCAACATAAGACTGGTTCTCAGGTGAAGATAGAAAAAAATGGAGGAGGGGTAATCTGACTTTTGCATTCGCTTCCCAAAATGATACAGCTCTAACACAGTACTGACCTTAGGGAGCTAATGCAAGTTATTTTTACTCAGATTTCAAATTCATTTAAGTCATGAGAGTCAAAGTCACTTGTTAGACTTGGCCCTTTTTGCAGGGTAATCCCTGAACTTGTTGCCTTCCTCCTGTATTTTTTCTGACCTGTTTTTTGTTGGTTTTAGGACTCTGGGCACTTTACCACTAATGATCAGTGCTAAAGTGCATATGCTCGCCCTGTAAATTATTGTAATGGATTAGTGACTCCATGATTGGCTTATTTGATTTACTTGTCAGACCCTAGTACAGTGCACCATGTGTGTCCAGGGCCTGTAAATCAAATGCTCCTGGTGGGCTTGCAGCACTGGTTGTGCCATCCACAGAAGCAGCTTGTAAAATATGGCTCAAGTCTGCCATTGCAGAGCCTGTGTGCAGTCTGGGACTGCCCTGTCGAATTGGCAAGTGCTCCCACTTGCCAGTCCCTAAACCTCCCCTTTTCTACATGTTAGTCAACCCTAAGGAAGAACCAGGGTACCCCCATCGGCAGGGTGCATTGTATGTAAAACGTAGGACATGCCCTGATGTGTGTGGCATGTCCTGATAGTGAATTACAGCCACTTTAGTTTTTCACTATTGCGAGGCTACCTGTTCCCATAGGCCAGAACGGGTAGTTTGATTATAACATCTTATAATCCTAACTGACCTGCGGAACTAGGTAGAAATTCGAGTTTAGTATGCCTGAACTCAGAATGTTAAAATACATCTTTTAGTGAGGGTGATTTTTACATTCTGTGTTTGAAAATACCACTTTTAGAAAGTAGGTATTTTCTTGCACAACCATCCAGCATGCCTTTCCTAGGTTTGTGTATTCCATGTCTGGTTTGTGAGTGACAGGGAGCTGGAGAGGACCTTGGCTCCGGCAGTCTGATGGGTCAGGGCTGGGCTGCATAGGACCTACATTGAATAGAGAGTGGGTGCAGAGATTTACTTTCACTGAATTGAGCCCTCATAGAATAGAGAGTAGGGGGAGGAGATTTCCTTTCAACTACTTGTGCCAGGTCTGCTTCCAACAATGCTGTCTCCACCACCTGCCAGGAAGCCACAAAGAATTGGTTTTGGCTGGGCACAGGCACCCTTTGCCTTCAGAGGACAAAGGATTTACTGGTATAAATATTGGGGCCCAGACCCCAAAATTTTAGATCACTACTGGGAATCAAGACAAACCTTTGCCAAGGAGAAGAACCAAGGAAACTGAAGCAGGAGACTGCCCCTGTGCTATAGCAGGAGACTGCCCCTGTGCTATTTTGAGATTTCTGGGGTTGGACTTCAGTGGTTACTTTATTTGCCAAGGAAAGGGGAAAAGGACTTTTGTGAACTTTTCATGATCTTGAAGAAGAATCTCCAAGGGCTTGAAGTGTGCTTGCCTCCTGCCTGAAGTCTCAGGCATATAATACTTCATCACCAGATTCCCTGAATTCCCTTGCTGAGAATTGTACCTGTAGAGAGGTACCTACTGTTGTTTGGGCCCTCTGAGAAGACTGCGTGTCGCTGGGATCTGGAAGCGCAGCGCAATGAGGAGAAGCGTGTCGCCCCTGTAACAGTTGCGCATCGCCGAAGAAGCGTGCCGCCACCGCAGATGTTCGGCGTCGTATCACCGACGAAGCATTTCGAATCACCGGAAAAGAGTATCGCCGCCACAGAGGTCGCCGTTGCATCACCGAAAAAAGCATGCCACAGGGCCTGTCATGGCTCAGAAGTTATTGGGTTCGCTGCACGGCCATCGGGCATGCACACATCGCATCCCACGTTGTCGCATTGCATCAAGGACACCATTTTGTCGCATCGCACCGGATCGTCGCATCACATCCGGGCACCATCTTGTCACATCGTCACCAGGCTGCAGTAAGAAATGACGCATCAACTCCCCACACAGTAAGGAAGCGACGCATCACCTTCCCTGTGCAGCAGTAAGGAACCAACGCATCCACTCCCCTGAGTGTAAGGAACTGTGCATCAACTTCCCTGCGACCCTTTTGTTTCTTTTGCGAGACGCATCTAAGGTACTTTGAGAGTAAAGTGTTGCATTTACCATCTACATTGAACTAAGCTATTTTCTACCATTTTAAAGTCTTCTTTTTGATTACAGTATTGTGGATTTTTGTTGTTTGGTTTTGTGTTAAGTCTAGTAAAGATTACTTATTTTTCTAAACTGGTGTGGTGTCCATCTGTAGTGTTTTCACTGGATTACTGTATGTGTTAACAAATGCTTTACACATTGCCTCTGAGATAGGCCTGCCTGCTCATGCCAAGATACCAAGGGGGTGAACAAAAGATGTTTTGCATTCAGCGCATAAAGATGTACCACAAGCACTGGCATAATGGGAGAACACTTTCATACATTTAGGGCAACACAAGACTGGTTCACAGGTGAAGATAGACAAAATTGAGGTGGGGTTACGTTTTGCATGACTGTTCAGTACAATACAATAACCAAACTGTATAATAAGATAACTCCAGTTTAATCTAAAAAAAATATATTCATTAAAAAAAAGCTTACCACACACAAACCATAGCCCCCTCCCCACCCGTGACCGACCACCTCCAGAAAACATATATCAAATAGACAGACCAAATCAGATCATTAGTCGAGCCATTAGTTATATGTGGAAGAGGTGTGACGCAGCAGCCAGGGTGCCTGACTCCGGACCACGGGGTTCACGGTTCGATCCCCAGCGCCAGTGGCAGGTTAGCCCAGTACCATGTGACTCTGGGTAATAGGTCTCTTAATCTTCCCAACAGCCCCCAGTGCCGGGACACCTCTCCGGAGGTAAATGTGTGCTTTACAAATGCTGGTCTCAATAGGGTCGATGAAAGGCCACTCTTTTGACCACCAACACTAGATCTGTTAATTGATCCTGTGCTTGATTCGACTAACATACTAAACATTCCTGTAGAGAACACATGTGTAATCTTGCATGAGGCACTATTGCGATGCATAATTCTATCATTCCTAGCAGTTGCATGAAAGTCCTGACAGTTAGGTATTGGTTGTTTTGAAATTGTAGTAACAGAGTTTGATTTGTTTTATCCTGGCTGCATTGGAAGAGGCAAGAGCTGTGTGAGTGTTTAGTGTCGCTCCCAGATAGGACTGCAGTTGTGAGGGTTGAAGATGGGACGTTTGCCCATTGCCTGTAAATCCCAATTGATGGAGGAGATCTATTGTAGTCTAGAGTGTGTGATAAGCACTTATGCTGTGTGTTGGCTTTGATGAGTCAATCATCTAGATATGGGAAGACATTAATGTGTTGCCTTCTTAGATGATCTGCTACTACTGCTATACAGTTTGTGAACACTCTGGGTGCAGTAGTAACTGCGAGAGGAGAACTTTGAACTGATAGTGATTTCCTGCTATCACAAATGTGGGATATTTTTGATGTGCTGGGTGAACAGGAATGTGGAAGTATGCGTCCTTTAAGTCTAGTGTGGATATAAAGTCGCCTTGTTGTAGAAGAAGAAGCCACTTGCTGAAGCATAACCATATGGAAGTTTTCCGATAATATGTATAGGTTTAACGTTCTGAAATTTAACATGGGTCGTAGGGACCCATCCTTTTTGAGTATTAGGAAGTACAGTGAGTAAACTCCTGACCCCTGGTGTTGTAATGGAACTGGTTCTATAGCTCCTTCTGTTATAAGACCTTGCACTTCTTGATTGAGGAGTTGCTGGTATTGTACCAAACGTTTGTGAGTGTGAGGTGGAATACTGGGGGGATTGCTGGTAAGCTCCAGGCAATAATGATGTTGGATAATGTTGAATTCCCATTTGTCTAATGTAATTGATTGCCAAATGGGAAACAAGTGTTGTAGCCTTCCCGACAGGTGTATGATCTGGGGGAATTGTAGGCAAGTCACTGTTTATTGGGAAATGGAGAGGAACGTCAAGGTGTGCATTTACCTATGCCTTTGAAATTGTTACCAACCGAAGACAGAAAGTTTCCTATTTTTTCGACATGCAGAGAATGGTAAAACGTGTACTACACAATACCGACAAGGGTATAGTGTGTCGTGCAACGTGCGAATCCAGAAGAACGGTTTAGAACCGGAGCACAGCAAACCGGATGTATGACGGTACGACGCGTACCGTCACAACGCATCCCTTTACACCGCGTTCCTTACAACGCAAGTCGTTACCACGACTTCCGTTGGGGGCGTGGATTTCGAATCGTATAATTTACTACTCTAACACCAGTCCCCGTGGACACTAGGGAAGGTTTTGGGATAGTAAATTTACTATTTTTAATCCTTTAGCGCCCTCCAGCGCAAGTCGTGGTAACGACTTGCGTTGTAAGGGACGCGTTGTAAAGGCCACGCGGAGTAAAATCTGCGTGGTAAAGGATGTTTCCCCAGCAAACCACGGCCGAAACCGATGGAGGAAAGGAAACAATCTAACAATGGAATTGATGCCCAAGAGCTGAGGAGTCACCTTACCTCATGACTGGAAAAGACTTCTTCAAAGAAAAACAAATTGCAAACATCCGGACCCAACACTAGATGGCAGGAGTATGCAAAATATACATTTACTGTATAATAAGATAACTCCAGTTTAATCTAAAAAAATATATATTCATTAAAAAAACAGCTTACCACACACAAACCATAGCCCCCTCCCCACCCGTGACCGACCACCTCCAGAAAACATATATCAAATAGACAGACCAAATCAGATCATTAGTCGAGCCATTAGTTATATGTGGAAGAGGTGTGACGGAGCAGCCAGGGTGCCTGACTCCGGACCACGGGGTTCACGGTTCGATCCCCAGCGCCAGTGGCAGGTTAGCCCAGTACCATGTGACTCTGGATAATAGCTCTCTTAATCTTCCCGACAGCCCCCAGTGCAGGGACACCTCTCCGGAGGTAACTGTGTGCTTTACAAATGCTGGTATCAATAGGGTCGATGAAAGGCCACTCTTTTGACCACCAACACTAGATCTGTTAATTGATCCTGTGCTTGATTCGACTAACATACTAAACATTCCAGTAGAGGACACATGTGTAATCTTGCATGAGGCACTATTGCGATGCATAATTCTATCATTCCTAGCAGTTGCATGAAAGTCCTGACAGTTAGGTATTGGTTGTTTTGAAATTGTAGTAAAAGAGTTTGATTTGCTTTATCCTGGCTGCATTGGGAGAGGCAAGAGTGAAGGACTGGGTTCTTTAAGACCCAGCGGTGCCAGGGCACAACACCTGAAACCTTCGTGGGTAACCTGCTCCGGCGTACGAATCACAGAGACACGGGACACTTCCTTCGGCGTCAAAGATTCAAGGTTTATTTGCTGCAGGGAACTCAGATATCACAGGAAGTACATCGAGTGTAGTTCGGGGAGACTGCTTCAAATTGGTTCTGTGGATCGCTCCTTTTATACAGTTTTTACCCATAGGACAACATGGCACACAAAAGTTTACAACCCGGTTCCCACCATTATCCCCCAGAGGGGTCGCTTTGGTCACTTTGAAACACATCAGGTCCGGAACATAAGTGCGGAAGCATTTGGCGGTTCCCAACTGTAAAAACCCATCTTCCCAACATTAGCGAATTCCAATCAGCAGTAAAACAGATCGAAATAGGAACAAAGACAGGTGCAGAGGAAGACGGAGACAGTGGGGAGATCGGAAAGGGTGTAAAAGGGGAGGTATCGGGAAACACGAGATACAGGCATCAAAGGGACGCGCCTAATGAGATGCACGGCTGAGACAATAAGTCCGTGCGGCAAAATGAGCCTTGAGCGGCACCATCTGCCTTACAGTAGCATCCCCCTCGTCATAAAGACACTTACAAAGAACATGTGTCTTCCGCAAATATCTTGAGAGTCCCAGGGTCGCGAAGCGGACATCGTCCGTTCGCTGACTACTTGAGGGCAAGAGACAAAATGGATGCCGTATCTAAAATGGAACCCGTGGGTACAGATGAAAAACCCATAGAACAAACGAACGGTTTAGGTTAGCACAGCGAAACTGCGCACACTTACTAGACTCGTCATTTGCGGTTCATAGATACCAGACTCGACCATATTCGTATGAGTCGAGAATTCCACTTACAATTGTCACGGAACCTCAGACGCTCCTTTTGCCCTCATGTAGGCAAGCACTAGTCGGAATCATATTCGATATTCATCAGACCATCAAGATGTTGCTGTAGCATAACTCTGTCCAACTGAGTCCCCTTGGTAACAGATGGTTGTCTCATACACGTTGTAGCACAGAGGCCACATAAGGCAGGACCACACTGCACACAAAGGCAACACGTGAACAGGAACACTACAACGACTCCGATGATCATCAGAATCTTCCAACCCCAAGTCGACATCAGGCCCCAAAACCACCCAAGTAGCGTCCAATCCCCTACATCCACGTGTATGGATTCGGAGATCTTATGCAACCTCGAGATGGCTTGATAGACAGTAGGAGCATTATCTGGAATAAAAATGCAGCAGCTCGAATGGATCACCTTACATACCCCACCTCGATCTGCTAAGATGACATCTAAAACCATACGGTTTTGTAACGTCATAAGTCTCTCCGCCTGAAGTTCAGTGGTGATATTACCAAGGGCACTAGCAGTAATATTAGCTGTCGATTCTACCACTCGAGTCAACTGTCTCAGGTTCCTACTATTAACCATAGGTCCCCAAAACGGGAGGAAACCCTTGAAAAAGTCTCCTGCCTCTTGACCGGCAGTATCCTCTTCGCTAATTACGCCTCGTACAACTCTAGTCTTATGATAATCGGCATCTACAGTGAACGTCGGAGGCAACAGATTTGCAATGAAACATGAGCCCATGAAGTCAGCGGGCAACCATGCATATGCACGATCATAGCAGATAAAGTATGTACCCTTGGCAGCCAGAAACACAGGGGACGAGACCATCGGCAGTATGTAATTTTCAGTGCAAGCACTTGCTCCAAGTCGGGCTTGCGATCTTCGGCCACGACCCATGAGACAAAAATTACCAGTGTGGGGTACGACCCATATCGGGGGCGAGCTTTTAAGCTGCTTTTCGCTAGTGAACGCACTATATTCACCTCTACTTAGGACCCTATAGGCCTGTACCTCTTCTTCGGGAATAAGCGAGGGATCATAGATATCACTATCTAAATCCTCTATTGCTATCGACAAAGGTTTTTGATACGAGGCAGGACCAGAGTAGGGGGAACGTGGTTCTCGAATGGGGTGGAAACCCAGTGCGCTTCGAAACATTGTTTGAAATGCTCGAGCTGACCCTTGGGAACTATACGGTAACACCAAATATGGAATTCCCTTATCCGTAGTATGTGGCATCAACCCACACACCCAACAGTTAGTAGTATTAACCACTAACTGATGCTGATGAAGGAGCTGAATAAAGGAATTGTTGCGAAATTCTACACGTCTAGCCTGTTCGTGTTCGGGTAACATGTGGAAGGAATGGGGAGAAACAGTGGAGGTAAGTTTAGGATCAGGAGTAGGAGTAGGTGTAGCAGAAGGCAAGAAGTAAGACATCGTATAATACACCCCACCCGCCAATAATGCAGAAGCAGTCAAGAACAATACAAACAGTTGGAATATAAAACATTTGGTACGACTGAGTTGCTGCAGCTTGAACCTGTGAATCTGAGCTCCCTCCAAATCATTCAGCTTCGAGAATGCCATTCCCTACGACCGTCCGCAACGTTTCTTGACGCACTTCGTTCTGTGTAGCAATAGTCAATCCCCAGGAGTTCCCAGGAACCGACGGCCTTTAACCTAGCGTCAAGACCTACTATCCAGAAGGAAGTACGCGCGCGGCCCTACGGCCTTTAATGCACAGTATGTATATATGCAAAAACAAAGTCTCTCAGCTGTAAAAGCAAAAGTACAAGGAATGAAGCTCAATATATATATATACACAAAATAATCACAGTAATATGAATGTTCAAAACTGATCACGGAAAACGGGATAATGCAGTTGTCAATACAGCAAGGCAAGATCTTTTTATTTGTCCTTAGTGCGAGATCGCAAAAAGTATCGGGTTCTCCCAGGACGTGTCTGCTCGTCAAACAAAGGATCCGTTGAAGAGACAGCGTCCTGCTGATCAGTTGAGTGTTCTGGTCTTGAGTCTTTTGATGCTAATTGTTCAACAGTGTCTTTCTGCTGCGCTGAGGATTCTCCAACAGGCTGTGCGTCGCTAAAAGGCACAAACGCCGGCAATGTTTCTGTTTCAGATGACGCAATGCCTCTCCTTACCCACGGGTCTGCCGGCAAAGGAATGGGGACTCTTTTGGTGTGGGTGGCATGCACCCAATTCTTACGTCCCTCGAGACGGACGGCAGTCCTCGTGGCAAGGAGCACCTGGTAGGGTCCAGTAAACCTCGGGTCCAGGTTATTCTTGCGTGAAAAATTTCTCGTCACCACCCAGTCTCCGGGCTGGAGCTGGTGGCCTGGACCCTCCGTCTGCGTCGGCAATGCGTCGTAAACCTGTTGGTGAATTAACCTCAGTTTAGCAGTCAAGTCATGTAGATAATCGATCAACATTGGGTACTCAAGATCAGAGAACATTCCTGGCCTAGGAACCCCCCACACATTCGCAGGACAGCCGAACACTATTTCATAGGGACTAAGCCCTACTCGGGAGTGTACAGTCGCCCTAGTTGACAGTAATGCCAAAGGTAAAGCGTCAGGCCACGAAAGACCAGTCGTAGCCTGAATCTTTGCTAACTTTAGTTTAAGGGTGCCGTTGTACCCTTCAACCAATCCAGCTGACTGGGGATGATTGGCGCTGTGGAATTTCTGATTAATTCCAAGGCCCTTACACACACTCTTCATCACGCTACCCACAAACTCACTTCCATTATCTGACCACACGACTCTAGGCATTCCATACCGAGGAAAATATTCCTTCAGTAGGATTTTCGCAGTAGACAAAGCAGTATTGTCTTTGAGAGGATAGGCCTCAATCCATCGGGAGAATGCGCAAACCACAACTAAAACGTATTTCAGGTTATTGCATCGCTCCATATGGATGAAGTCCAATTGAATCACCTCAAAGGGATACGAAGGGGGAGCAAAACTGCCAGGAGGAGTTGGGGTTCCTTTGCCAGGATTATACATCATGCACACCATACAATTCTTCACCAAACGTTCAGCACATTTCGTAATGCCATCATTCTTCCATACAGGGGACAACAATTTACAAATACCTTTAGCGCTAATATGTGCTAACCCATGCGCCATTGTCACAACGGCCAGCACATACGCATCAGGCAACATCCATCTTCTCTGATCAGTCAAATCAATCCAACAACCATTCACATCCAACTTTCCCGTACTTTCTTTCCACTTCATCTTTTCAGTCTCGGTGGCCTCATTCTGAATTGCTTTCACACTCTCGATAGTGTTCTCACACATACTCGATTCTGTAGGCCACCTAACCGAACTCGTCACATACATTCGAGTGCTAAGGTTCCGGGCAGTCTCCTTAGCAGTCTCGTCCGCAAACGCATTACCACGACCAACATCATCCGTCACCTTACGATGCGCACTACATTTAACAATCGCAACTTGCGTAGGCAAAGTCAATGCATCCAAAAGATCATTCACAAGCTGGCCATGCTGTATCTTCGTACCGTGCGACGTCAAGAAACCTCTCTCTCTCCACAATCGTCCAAAACTATGTGCGACGCCAAACGCGTATTGGCTGTCGGTAAACACATTCACACGTTTCCCTTTCGCTAACACACACGCTCTAGTAAGAGCGATCAGCTCTGCAGCCTGGGCAGAATTCTGATTCAACCTTGCAGTCTCAACCACAGTATTCAATGTTACAACAGCATAAGCAGTAGTCACATCGCCATTCGGCAACTTAAAACAAGACCCATCCACATACAAGGTACCATCCGGATCTTCCAATGGGGTGTTTTTAAGGTCAACTCGACCTTTTGTTTCCTCTTCAGTCCTCAAGTAGCAATCATGTTCTGCTACTTCATCTGACTCTGTGCTAATTGGTAACAAAGTTGCCGGGTTTAGAACATTACAACGTTTTATTTGAATGTGGCTTGCCAATAATGTCAACTCGTACCCAGACAACCTCGCACTCGTCAAGTGCTGAGTTTTCGTTCGATTCAAAAGAGTATCGACTGCATGCGGAACCATCACCGTAAGCATATTATCCATGACCAATCCTGCTGATTGTCGGATGGAGACCGCGGCTGCCGCTGTTGCTCGTAAACAACTCGGCAATGCTCTAGCTACCGGGTCCAAAGTCGAGGAAAAATATGCGCATGGACGTTGCTTACCACCAAAAGGTTGCGTTAAGACACTCAACGCACAACCTTCCCTCTCGTGAACATATAACGTAAACGGCTTACTGTAGTCAGGAGTACCTAACACAGGAGCCGAACACAATGAATCACGCAATTCAGAAAAACTTTTCTGACATTCTTCCGTCCATGGTAAAGGAGTCGAAACATCCTTGCACGTAAGAGCCACCAATGGTTTCGCTAGCAATGAAAAATTTGGAATCCATTGCCTGCAGTACGACGTGATACCTAGAAAGGCCCGCACATCTCTTTGGGTTTTTGGCACAGCCATTCGCGCAATTGCCGCAATTCTCTCTGGGGTCAACCTCCTTCCCTCCTTTGACAATAAGTGACCTAAATAGGTTACTTCTTGACAACAATATTGGAGTTTAGTAGGTGACACCTTGTGATTTAACTCACAGAGATGTTGCAGCAACGATACCGTAGCAATTTTGCAAATGTCCTGAGTATCAGCAGCTACCAATAGGTCATCGACATATTGGATCAAGGCCGCACCAACCGGCAACCTAAACGCATCCAGTTGACCCTTCAAGGCTTGGCTGTAAATAGATGGACTTTCACAGTAGCCCTGAGGAGCGCGTTTGAACCGGAAGCTGCGTCCACCAAGAGAGAAACCGAAAAGGTCTCTACTCTCCTCAGCAATCGGGATGCTGAAAAACGCATTTTTCAAGTCAATCACCGAAAACCACGATGCAGAAGCTGGAATCAGAGTCAGTAGCGCCGTGATGTCAGGCACAACGGGGAATTGAGGAACCACAATTTTATTCACCTCCCGTAAATCGATAACAAAGCGATAAACAGGCGGTTTTGAAGGATCTGTACGTTTGAGAATGGGCAGTACAGGACTATTGCACACGTTTCCCCGAGTCTCTTCAATAACATCTTTCTCGATCAAATCATAGATGATCGCTAACAGTGCTCGTTCACCATCAAGGGAGATACGATATTGGGGAATACGTGGCAAACGCACATTAGATTTCAACTGAACAACATATGGTGAGATATCAAGTAGGCCCACATCATTTGGACCCGTTGCCCACAAAGACGCAGGAAGAGAACTCAATTCCGGTGGGAGCATATCGAGGGACAAGTACATGGGAGAGACAACCCTCTCTCCTAACGTAAGCTTCACACCCGCAGGAGAACAATACAAAGTCGCATACAAACGTTTAAGCAAATCCAGGCCCAAAAGATTTTCGCCACAACCCGTGGTTAGAATCAACGGAGCTTCTAGCTCACGTGGCCCAATTTGAAGGGGCAAAGGGCGCGAAACTGGATTGCTAACAGGGGCGCCAGAGAATCCAACGGAAATATTTGTTAAGCCAGACAAAGGTGCGCCAGGGAGTTTCGAATGCATGATAGAACTTTTCGCTGCACCAGTGTCCAACAGAAAAGGCTCAACGACGCCCGATGTAGCAACTGCGACGTAAGGCCCTCTCTGATCAACCGGAACTGATACCACTCCCTCTCCTTGTCTTCGGCTGTCCTAGTAATTACTGTCGTCAGTTCCCTGATCGACGTAGTAATCGTCTACATTGTACTGCGCAGATCGTCCTTGCGATGATCCACGTTGATCGAAACAATTATTAGAATCGGATGAGTTATCAGAACGATCGTTCTGAGAACCACGACCTCTACCACGTGATGCCTGCTGTGAACCACCACGACCTCCTCTAGATGAGTTACCACTATTACGTTCATTCAAAACAGGACAATTGAATTTAATGTGTCCCTCCTGTCTACAATAAGCACATTGATTGTACCCTAACGAAGATATTTGGGAAGAGGAGTCATTACGAGTTTGAGATCGGTTCGATTGCGGCTGCGATCTGTTTTGTTGCGAATTATTCTGATTTGAACGTGGGGGATACGCTTGCTGAAGCAGCACTTTAGTTTTTAGCTCTTTCGTCTTTTTATCAGCACGGTCATTCTCTTCTTTCTCTCTGTTCTCATAATATTGTGCCGTAGCCAATATCTGAGCTGAAGTAGAAACGGCCCATGCACTTTCTGAATTCCTCAATTTATTACTCAAATCGGGCAGTAAGTTTGAAACAAATTTATCCACGAACAACCTTTGACCACCCTCAGTACCCATATCCTGTCCACTATGGTCAATGAATGCCTCCTCGAACCTCGTAAAGAAGTCGGAAACACTCTCATCTTTCTTCTGCTTACAGGCTGACAATTTGTCCCAGTTCACCTTCATAGCTGGCATAAGAGTTTTCATTAGCGTAATAATTCTTTGAGGAAGGTCAATAATCAACTGATCGGGTTTAGTAGCAGCCGCTTGTCCGGCATCTGCCGCTACAATGGCAGCCCAAGCACCACCTAATTCATTCGGATGGTTTTCATGGCGAATCTTAGCCCATACCGGTTGCGGTACGACATTGCCGAACAACATATCGATATCGGCAAGATTCATTACCGTAGCATCTACGAGCTGCGATAATTCCTTGTAATACCCTGTAGGGTTCTTGCGAGGGTCAGGCAAAGATTGCTTCACCTGTAACACTTCCGAGCGTTTCCACGGGAGATGTATCCATACTCTCTGGAAGTGCGCCAATACCGGAGGAGCAGCATTTGGATTAGCTGGTATCCAAACCGGTGGAACTTCACGCATAGGGAATTGACCAGACTCATCTGTCTGTCTTTCGACATCCTCGACAAACAAGGCTTGAGGTATAGGAGTGGGACGAAAAGATAGCAACCGCTCGACAGCACGTCGAACGTTGGTATCCACTATCAGCCCATTTGCGAACTGAAGCTGAAGATCAGACAGAGCGGCGAGCACCTCGTCAGGCGCATCGGTCGCTATTTGATCATAAAGGAACTTACACATTTCATTAAACACATATCTCTGGGTTGGTATATTAAATTGACAAAATGTATCGAGTACGACACGGGGTGGACTTCTAAGAGGATTTACCATCCAACCCATCGCCATATTATATAGCGCAACGCGTTCTCTGTTTCCAGGAAGCTGACTACGTCTCTGAGGACCATCTGAACCAGCGGACCCAAGAACAGGTCCGAGTGAATGAAAGAAGCTAGCCGCAAGAGGAGAATTGCGACTACGAGTAGAGGGAGAAGAATAAGACACAGGACTAACAAGAGAAGGAGTAGAAACAGTAGCAACAGCAGGAGTTAACAAAACAGGAGCAGTAGGGATAGCAACAGGCAAAGGAGCAGGAACAGTCGGAAGGGCAGGTGCAGGTTGAGGAACAGGCGGAGGAAGAATAGGCGCAGGAACAGGTACAGGGGGAATCACAGGGGCTGTGGTACCCTGTACGTACGGAGGTGGCGACTTCATAAGATAAGACATTAAAGGATCCTCAACTGGCTCTTCCTTCTTTTCCGGCTCCATAGGCAAAGCGGGATAACATTTATCTACGGTCATACGCTGTAATCGGTCAAACACTTCCTTATCCTTAACCTCCTTATCATGCTGAAACTGCTCTGCTTTCTTCACTATGGTAGCAACATTATCTCGCTGAGTACGTTTATTCTGTCTGATTTCTTTCTGTCGGGCTTCTTTACGCCACAACCGAAAGGCATCAAACATGGCCGGCCTTGACTTTCTTTCAAACAATTTAATCTCTAGATTATCTAAGATCGGGGCCTCGAAGCTACCATGAGGTGGCCAACGAAGGTCACCATCCTTTTTCGTGTATTTAATCCAATAATCGTTAAAGGTAATTGGGCCTAGCCCATGTTTACTATAAAGCTCATAAGTGGGAGTTCCAACCGGAGGTATCGGACACGAGTCCTCCAGTCGGGAATCCGTTCCACAAGGTCTGAAACAACTAAACAAAGTACTGCGGCCAGGCATCTTGCACACTAGCCGAGTTTCACAAACTTCAAGGGTTACGGGATTTACCAAGTCCCAGCAAAGAACAAAACCCTCGGTTTTTGGCGGCTGCAGTCGTCAAACAACACAACAAAGTACGCTAGCAAAGTGTCACCGACAAAAACACTCACACAGCGTCAACAACAAAAACACTCGCAAAGGTGCATACGACAAAAGCACCAGCAAAGTGTCAACTACTAAGAACTCTGGGAGCGACCCACAAATACTTAACTCAAAGATCGATGGCGTCTCCAGGAAGGCCCGTCAATCGTCTCGCTATACCAAGGTCTACGCCAGGCGCCAAAACAGGTCTACAGTCAGGGCAGCAGTCCGTCGCAGCCGTCAGGAGGCGGGAATCTTCGCGGGAAAAGTCTTCGGGCCACTTATTTCGACAACAGGATCGATGAAGCGGAGTGCACCTTCCCTCGGAGATTTCACACGAAGTTCCTCACGATCGTCGGGCTTGGACCGGTACCACTGATGCAGCCCCACGTTGGGCGCCAACTGAAGGACTGGGTTCTTTAAGACCCAGCGGTGCCAGGGCACAACACCTGAAACCTTCGTGGGTAACCTGCTCCTGCGTACGAATCACAGAGACACGGGACACTTCCTTCGGCGTCAAAGATTCAAGGTTTATTTGCTGCAGGGAACTCAGATATCACAGGAAGTACATCGAGTGTAGTTCGGGGAGACTGCTTCAAATTGGTTCTGTGGATCGCTCCTTTTATACAGTTTTTACCCATAGGACAACATGGCACACAAAAGTTTACAACCCGGTTCCCACCATTATCCCCCAGAGGGGTCGCTTTGGTCACTTTGAAACACATCAGGTCCGGAACATAAGTGCGGAAGCATTTGGCGGTTCCCAACTGTAAAAACCCATCTTCCCAACATTAGCGAATTCCAATCAGCAGTAAAACAGATCGAAATAGGAACAAAGACAGGTGCAGAGGAAGACGGAGACAGTGGGGAGATCGGAAAGGGTGTAAAAGGGGAGGTATCGGGAAACACGAGATACAGGCATCAAAGGGACGCGCCTAATGAGATGCACGGCTGAGACAATAAGTCCGTGCGGCAAGATGAGCCTTGAGCGGCACCATCTGCCTTACAGTAGCATCCCCCTCGTCATAAAGACACTTACAAAGAACATGTGTCTTCCGCAAATATCTTGAGAGTCCCAGGGTCGCGAAGCGGACATCGTCCGTTCGCTGACTACTTGAGGGCAAGAGACAAAATGGATGCCGTATCTAAAATGGAACCCGTGGGTACAGATGAAAAACCCATATAACAAACGAACGGTTTAGGTTAGCACAGCGAAACTGCGCACACTTACTAGACTCGTCATTTGCGGTTCATAGATACCAGACTCGACCATATTCGTATGAGTCGAGAATTCCACTTACAATTGTCACGGAACCTCAAGAGCTGTGTGAGTGTTTAGTGTCGCTCCCAGATAGGACTGCAGTTGTGAGGGTTGAAGATGGGACGTTTGCCCATTGCCTGTAAATCCCAATTGATGGAGGAGATCTATTGTAGTCTAGAGTGTGTGATAAGCACTTATGCTGTGTGTTGGCTTTGATGAGTCAATCATCTAGATATGGGAAGACATTAATGTGTTGCCTTCTTAGATGATCTGCTACTACTGCTATACAGTTTGTGAACACTCTGGGTGCAGTAGTAACTGCGAGAGGAGAACTTTGAACTGATAGTGATTTCCTGCTATCACAAATGTGGGATATTTTTGATGTGCTGGGTGAACAGGAATGTGGAAGTATGCATCCTTTAAGTCTAGTGTGGATATAAAGTCGCCTTGTTGTAGAAGAAGAAGCCACTTGCTAAAGCATAACCATATGGAAGTTTTCCGATAATATGTATAGGTTTAACGTTCTGAAATTTAACATGGGTCGTAGGGACCCATCCTTTTTGAGTATTAGGAAGTACAGCGAGTAAACTCCTGACCCCTGGTGTTGTAATGGAACTGGTTCTATAGCTCCTTCTGTTATAAGACCTTGCACTTCTTGATTGAGGAGTTGCTGGTATTGTACCAAACGTTTGTGAGTGTGAGGTGGAATACTGGGGGGATTGCTGGTAAGCTCCAGGCAATAATGATGTTGGATAATGTTGAATTCCCATTTGTCTAATGTAATTGATTGCCAAATGGGAAACAAGTGTTGTAGCCTTCCCAACAGGTGTATGATCTGGGGGAATTGTAGGCAAGTCACTGTTTATTGGGAAATGGAGAGGAACGTCAAGGTGTGCATTTACCTATGCCTTTGAAATTGTTACCAACCGAAGACAGAAAGTTTCCTATTTTTTCGACATGCAGAGAATGGTAAAACGTGTACTACACAATACCGACAAGGGTATAGTGTGTCGTGCAACGTGCGAATCCAGAAGAACGGTTTAGAACCGGAGCACAGCAAACCGTATGTATGACGGTACGATGCGTACCGTCACAACGCATCCCTTTACACCGCGTTCCTTACAACGCAAGTCGTTACCACGACTTCCGTTGGGGGCGCGGATTTCGAATAGTATAATTTACTACTCTAACACCAGTCCCCGTGGACACTAGGGAAGGTTTTGGGATAGTAAATTTACTATTTTTAATCCTTTAGCGCCCTCCAGCGCAAGTCGTGGTAACGACTTGCGTTGTAAGGGACGCGTTGTAAAGGCCACGCGAAGTAAAATCTGCGTGGTAAAGGATGTTTCCCCAGCAAACCACGGCCGAAACCGATGGCGGAAAGGAAACAATCTAACAATGGAGTTGATGCCCAAGAGCTGAGGAGTCACCTTACCTCATGACTGGAAAAGACTTCTTCAAAGAAAAACAAATTGCAAACATTCGGACCCAACACTAGATGGCAGGAGTATGCAAAATATACATATCTACAGCATATATGCCTTAAACAGATTGTTACAGTGACAAATGGAGTCAAATGACCTAAAGATCAGCGTTCCACTAATTTATGAGATTAACCGGACAACTGACAGAGTGACGGTCATTTATGGGTTTAATCTGCTAAGGGATAAAAAATTGTCATCATTAATGGAGTTGTGCAAGTAAAATTTATAATGTTTTTAAATTCTCTATTGCTTTTGTATTCTTTCTCTTAGGAAATTATTATTTTGCTACACAAATGCTGGGCATGATAGCGCTCTTTGCAGGGATGAATGAGACGCTTGCAGTGAGAATGGAGAGCAAACTGTGCACACGCAGGGACCGAGCTGAGGCAGGAAGAGTGACTTTGGAGCTGTAACCAGGATAGGGATTCTGAAAGGCCCTGGACCAATGGTGCTGGGAGCAGAGGGGCCTGGTCAGCAGACCTGGAAGATGCAGTCATGGAGGCGGAGTTTCATCAAAGGAACTTGTGTTCTGGAACCCGAGGCCAGCCAGCTCGAGGTGGACTCAGATGAAAGACGCGGCTAATTGACAGGAGATATATTCATATTTAGAAAATGGAAGAAGTATGTCCCTGCCTCGCTGATGTAGAGTGCTGTTAATTATAAACTGATCATAATCAATTTGATACATGATGTGCACGTGGGCAACCCCTTTGCAGGAACGCTTGTGTTACGAAACAGAAATATTGCACAACAATTGTAGCAATTGGACAAGTTATTAAGTAGGGTTCACTGCGTGACCCTGCTAACTTACAACGTACCAGGAAAACTGTGTGAGACTGCTTTCCACAAACTCCTGGAAAGGCACAACATTAGGCAGATGTTAACTTCATCCTGCAGATACTCTAACACATTTAATTACCATGAAACATTCTGCCTCAGTTTTTATTTGGTGAAAATGTCACAGCTTCTCGCTGAAATTCAGATGAACTCTCTGAGATCAACTATTTTTTTCACAACAATGAAGCCTTTCCTTAGGCAGGTCATATCACATATGGATCAACACTTATTCGTCCATAAGCACAACATTAATGAACATTTCTTGACTTTTCATATATTTTTCCAAAAACAGTTGTCAGAATGCAGCCCAGCTGCAACTTATTGTTAACATATAGACATAGAAAACAACTTGGCAACAATTGACACTCTGGTGAAGCAGCCACCAAGAGCAGGATCAAAACCCAAAGTGTACCCTCAAACCTGCCTGCCGCACTGAAAATCAGTAGTACTTGTTGAGTTGTTGGGAGCAGAGGTCGCACTGAAGACCCTGCCTTCTCTTTTCAGATTCACAATAACAAGAATGAAAAACCGGGTGTGTCTTTTACCCAGAGAGCTGCCCACAATGGTCAATCTACTAAGGATTCTGGGACTTGAAGTCCTAATAGTGCATTGCAGTGTGAAACTGTGTTCCTGATATTTTGCAGTAGATTGCATCTGACGGAGGAGATCAGAGCCACTTGATGAGTTACTGTGTGATTTTGTCCTTTGGTGCATAAGTCAGGTGTCCTCCAATAGGACATCATGACGCTACTCCGCCTCTACATCTTTCTTGTATTAGGTTTGCTCGGGTGTTGACTTTGAAACTTTTTCCCAGTCTTGAAGCAAATAAAGCTGAGGCTGTTTCCTCTTCATCATTCTTCGGTTCATATCCTTTCTGACAGTCCAAAACCTTTTTTTTACCCCATACTCCGGTTGTCCTTGAATTATTCTGGGCACTCGTCGATTCCGATGACTAAACGGAGTGTGTTTCAGTAGTGCCGCGTCAAGCACCGCCTCATTTGTAAGGTACTGGGCCCACTTGTTTCTCCACTAAATATGGTCCTTTACATGGAGGATGAAACCTGTATTTGTACAAGAGTCCAGCTTGTTGTTTCTTGTCTGCTTGTTTGTATTTTTCTTTGGAGTTCAGTACATGTTTTCTTAAGTCTCTTTTGATTGTACAGAACCCTATTTTTCATGGCTGATGGAGCTGAAGAGGTGGCGGATTCAGCAAAGACAAGAGACATGGATCCTCCTCATCTATCAAAGAGTCCAACATTCTGTTCTTTGTGTCATGACAACACAATGAAATTTAGCAAAAAAATAATAACCATAACAAGTGCCATGGAGTAACTATTCGGGCAGAGTGAATGAACTGCAAATTATGATGGCCAGTGAAGATGGTCATTTGTGTTTGTGCCAAGAAGATAATGTCGCCTTCCACAAAAAGCCTGTCTGATGCCCAATGATTCTTTGTCAGCCATGGGATAACTTACTTCAGCAGAATTTAGTGTTCGAGATATATAAGCAACAGGGTGCAACTGACCATGTGTCATTATCACTTCTACAGCTATATCTGAAGTGTCAGCTATGAAAGGGAGAGCTGGGTTAGGATGGGTTAACACAAGATCAAGTCAAGGCTGGCCTTAAATGGCAAAATACCTTTTCTGCTTCTGCAGACCAAAATAAAGGTGCTCTAAGAATGCTTGTAATTGGTGCAATGACGTAAGACATGGTCAATAAATCATCTGTAGATGTCGGTGAATCCCAAAAAACAGTTATTAGGTCTGGCCAATGTGCACCTTTCCAGCATCATTTTAATGCCAGATGGTGTCAGAATCCCCTCAAGGAACTCTACTTCGGTCACATGGAAACCACACTTTATGAGCTTGTAAAACACATGTTTTTTGTAAGGGAGACAAAACTGCTAATAGGTGTTAATGCAATTACGTGCATCAGATGAATAAATTATAATATAATCAATTTAGACAATGTTAAAGTGTCCACAGAAGTCAAGTAATAACATAATTAAAACAATAATCGAAAACCTGCAGGGCATTACATAACGAAAACAGCAATATGCGGTATTCAAACAAAAGTAACACATTTAAACTCTGCAGTACATTGGTCTCCCATCTCTCCTGACCAGTGAATACATCCCACTTATATCAAGTTTAGTACAAATCTTAGTGTTGGTAATCTGATCTCGCATATAACGAATCAAAGGCAGGAGTTTAATGCACATTATTCTATGTGCATTAAAAGCCCCATCGTACAATTAGAATCTCCAAGTGACAAAGAGTTTTTATTACTAAACATACGATGCTAGGAGGACCTTTTGATACAAGGAACCAAGAGACCCTCATAACAAAGAAGGTCCACTGCCTATATACATAATTGGTAGCACAGCAGGCTGGTCAAAAAAAATATTGCTTAGAACACAGTATTCTCGTCCTGTAGTGGCTTGAGATGTATGTGAGTGTTAAAAGAAAGAAGGAAAGGTAAGCACACAGAGAGGAAGGTTCGCTTATCAGATATCCGGGGCCTTCCTGCCTTGTTCAGGCTCTCTCTCAATCAACACGTGGCATCTGTTGTCCCTTGCAGGACAATGGAGTCCTGGAAACCACTTGTAAACAAAGACAACAGCACAAAGGTGCAGGAGATCCAGTGGGCCTAATAAACCCAGTGACCAAGTATTGATTTAAGTAGGCTGGAGGTGTTCGTGGCCAGTGTCAGTCAATGCACAGACCCGATCGTTTGGAATAACACTTCTAAGAATGGGTCTACCTGACGGTCAGGCTGTTGGTGGACCGGAAACAGCTCATCCATTTCTTCATCAAATATATCTGAAAGCTGCGCATAGATACAAGGTCTTTGAGTGGACACAGCATGACTGCACCAAAGCATACAACAGAGGGTTTACAGAAAAGTCTAGATGAAAAGAAACGGTTCTAGATTGCCAATCTATACCAGGGCTGTTGTTCTAGACTGCCAAACTATACTAAGGTTGTTGTTCTAGACTGCCAATCTATACTAAGGTTGTTGTTTTAGACTGCCAATCTATGCTAGGATTGTTGTTCTAGACTGCCAATCTATACTAAGGTTGTTGTTTTAGACTGCCAATCTAAGCTAGGATTGTTGTTCTAGATTTGCAATTTACAATGGGTTGTTGTCCTAGAATGCCTATCTATACCAGGGTTGTTGTTCTATACTTTCAATCCATACTAGGGTTGTTGTTCTAGATTGCCAATTTACAATGGGTTGTTGTTCTGGACTGCCAATCTATACTAGGGTTGGGAGTGATTAGCAGTAGAATTCCTAAAATAACCCCACACTGAGGGGAAGCAGTGACATTGGAGCGGGTGCACGGATTGTGTTTTTCACCTTAAGCCTTGTACTAAAGGTTCTCTGTGACAGTATGTGCAGCCTCCGATCCTGAAGGAATTTCCATACCATCAACAGCATTTATTGGTTCGAAGTTTCTTCGGTCACTGCTGCTATGGACGGATGCTTCAATGTCTGTAAATCAAAGAAATGACCAGTAGCCCCTGAATCTGTCATATTACAAATCAGGACAGGGGACCGAAGCATCGAGAGATAAACGAGTGTGTCTCGATGTCCTGTGCTATACCTGGACAAAGAGAAGGGACTTCCCAGAGGGGGCCCGTCATCCTGCAGCAAGGTGCTTAGATTTCCTATGACGACTGTCTTTCTTTCACTTCCAATGATTTCACCTTTTGGGTTAACAGACACTCTTTTACAAACTATTGTTTCCGACCACAATGTAGGCACTGAGTATTTCAACTATTTGCATATTTTTCTTCTATAGAAAAAGTAACTTGAAAGCTTCAGATTTCGATGGGTTCAGAGCTGCTCTCTCTTACAAGCGAGATCTCTTTCTCTGTACCCTGAATTCCTCTAAAACGTTCTTCAGTCTCCTTTTCTCTTATGAGGCCTCTGGCCTAACCATAAAATGAGATTTATAAGATTTGTGAATTTGGTTAGCTATGGCACAATCTGGAAGACATCTTTCAGTACTTCCTCAAGACCCTGATAAAATAAAATATCTGCCCTGTATTCTTCCATTCACACGGTCTCTGCCTCCAGCCAACTGAATTAGGTGAGATATGCTGAATAGTCTTGATTTCCTTGTTGTAAGCCTAGCGGTACGCTGTTGGCTGACAACATGGTTGATCATCGATCCACAGTCTTCTCAAATTCAGATCTAGAGTTATTCCAGTTCACATGAGGGGTTTATCCTCTCTCACTAACAGCACTGTCCATAAAGCAGTGTCTCCTCCCAAACAAGAGATTACACCTGCTGCCCCAGACTGGGAAACTCACAGGTTGCAACTGCACCTAGGTTAAGCAGGTGTGGGCTTTTGTGTCTCCAATAAATCTCTTCAGAGCAGACAGCTGGACTTCCTGAGGCACTAATACAGATTTATCAGGAGCCACAACTGGAGGTTGTACAGGGGGACTTGGAAAACCTGCATCTCTGTACCGGAGAAATGAGAGATTCATGATCGGACTGGGTTCCTGTGTTGCATTTGAGTGACCCTCTGAGCAAAAGCTGCTGCCACTAACCAAGCCACAGCAAGGTCTTGTTAAACCATGGTAAGACCTTCACCACATCCTCTCAAGAGTTTTGTGCCACTCATGAGGGTTCAATACGTACGGTTGTTATTGATCAGGACAAGTCGCAGTCCTCAGGAGTGGGAGATGCTCAACACAGCCCACCTCCCGGCACCTCCGACTGCAGCAGTAGAGTAGCAACAGAGCCAGGAAAGGGGCGGGGAGGGTTAGGAAAGGAACAGCAGGGAGAGAGTGCTGCAGGAAAAGAAAGGAATCTCCTGAGAGTGTGAAATATGTTTCTGGACTATACAGCCATTTCTGATATTTAAGGAATTGCCTTAAATAAATGAAAGCTCCAAACTACCTGCTTGTAGAACAGCGGAAGATGAGTGGAGCATGCAACCTGCTGTGGTACATAGAAAAAAATGTGCGACTTTGAATATTTATCCAACAACTGAACAAGCTATTATGCATTTGTCACTATGAGCCCTCGCTAAGTAACAACATTCCAGCAAAACTGTGCTCTACAGGATCTACAGTATAAAACCTAGAGTTATTTTGGTATAAGGGGCAATCGTTTCAAAATATAGAATAACAGTGAATTATCAGGTCAACAGGACAAAATACAGAGTTGCAGTGATTGAGGTGAACAGGAAAAAAGATTGTTATAGTGAAAATAGATCTATCTTGTTTGCATTACTTGGTGTTGTACAAAATTTCCTTTTGAGTGAAGTTCTTGGCATAGACTGTGCAGTGATAAGGCACTCGTTAGTGTGTATTTTTTGCTGCCATTCAAGATGTGCCTTTCAAGTAAAGCTCTTCTCGCAGCCAGTGCAGTGATACGGCCTCTCTTCTGTGTGTAATCTTTGGTGATAAAAAAGAGCCTTTGAGTAAATCTCTACTTACATTTCGCTCAATGGTAAAGCCGCTCTTCTGTGTGTGTTCTTTGATGCAGTAGAAGAGCTGGCTTTCGAGGAAAGCTCTTTTCACACTCAGTGCAGCAGTAAGGCTTCTCTCCTGAGTGTACACTTTGATGTCGTACGAGGCTTCCCTTATCATAGAAGCACTTGGAACACACAGTGCAGTGATGAGGTCGCTCTCCTGTGTGTATGCTTTGATGCCGTGCAAGGGATCCCTTATGTGAAAAGCACTTTGAACACACAGCGCAGCTATAAGGCTTCTCTCCGGTGTGTATTTTTTGGTGCTGTAGGAGACTTGAGTTTTGATTGAAGCTCTTCTCACACACAGTGCAGTGATAAGGCCTCTCTCCTGTGTGTACAATTTGATGCCGTACAAGGGTTCCCTTATGAGTAAAGCACTTGGAACACACAGTGCAGCTATAAGGCTTTTCTCCTGTGTGTATGCGTTGATGCTGATGAAGAAATCTCTTTTGGTTGAAGCTCTTTTCACACACAGTGCACTGATAAGGCCTCTCTCCAATGTGTGTTCTTAGATGCTGTAAAAAATGTGCCTTTTGAGTAAAACACTTTTTACACTTTTTGCAGGGATATGGCCTGAGGCTGGCATGTAATTCATGTGTTTTTTTGTGACTCACAAGAAGTGCCTTATTGATAAATCTTTTTTCACACACTTTGCAAGCAAAGTGTCTTTCCCTCATTTGCATTCTGCAGCATTTTCCTAAGTAGATCTTTTCAGTAAAATTCATCTTGCCTCCGGACTCTCTAAGGCTCTCTGTCCCATTCAGACTTTCTAGATGTGATTGTTTTGCTGCAGAATAGAAAGAAAACAGATAATTACACGTGAAAAGTATTTCTTGAAAAACAGCATTGTCAAAATATAGAAAGGTGGAGAGTTTTTTAAATTCTAAGAAGAAGTGTCACACTTTCCTTCGAGACACAAATGGTGGCTAGTCCTCCCTAACAGAGTACGGTGATTTAGTCCTGCAGGAGGAGCTGGAAAATCAAGTGATTCACAAGAACCACTCACCTTAGGTTTAAGTTAACCAATAAGTAAAATCTCTAAGATCCAATGACATAAAAACATCATCAGTAAGAAGCGGAACATTCT
This sequence comes from Lissotriton vulgaris, assembly GCF_964263255.1. NCBI lineage: Eukaryota > Metazoa > Chordata > Amphibia > Caudata > Salamandridae > Lissotriton > Lissotriton vulgaris. The sequence continues at coordinate 74,089 of NW_028253096.1, forward strand.
AAAAACAGGCTGAAGTCTACTCCAACTCAGTCATGTACAATGTTATTGGGCTTTCCCAAAATGAGGGGGCTTTACCCCTGTGACAATAGTAACGTTTGTCACCCGACAGAAACGACCATAGCGAATGACTTAGGAAATTACGGGGCCATATGAATTTTAATACAAACAACTGCATATACTTTATTCAATGTCTGTGTAAAAGGTTCTATGTAGGTGTGAACACAAGATCGGTAGTGATAAGGATTAATGAACTTCACAGCACAATTAGATACCAACGAAAAGCAACAATAATTACCAATCATTACATTTCTAAACAGCATACTCCAAATGGCATTAAGAGGAGTGTTTTATAGAAATTACAGGATTGACCCACAATACACTACATACTAAAGCTGCGAGAACAACATTGAGTTTTCAAGGTTCACACTGACATCCCTGCTGTTATCCATGATATAACTTGGATGTCGCTCATGATAAATTGATCCTCTAAACAAAAATGAACATTGCGGGCTGGATAGTTGGTCATATAAATTGTGTTTGCATCTTAAGCTCACCCAGATGCACTCTCAAACTTAATATCTGGAGGGGGGTACCATGTTATTCTCTTGGCCTTATGTAAAGATATTTTAATTAGCCCCCTATGCTACAACAATTAATATCAAGGAGCTTGAACTACAGGCTTGTGTCATTGACTGTTTAGGTGAATGAGCGTGTTTTAGTATCTGTATGAGTAAGTATGTGTATCTGTATGGGTAAGCGGCTGTGTGACTGACCACATGTGTGAGTGCCTAGGTATGTGAGTAGCTCTATGGGTGACTGACTCAGTGTGAGAGTGGCTATAAGGGTGTATAAGTAGATATGTTAATGGCTGTATTAGTGAGTGAGAGGGTGGGTGTATGAGTGGCTATATGGGTCAGTGAGTGGATTTGTCTGTAGATCTATGAATCAGTGAGTGTGTGTGTGTGGATGTGAGTGTAAGTGCCGGTATAGGTCGTCTGTGAATGGCTGTGTGGGATTGAGTGTAGGAAAGGTTCGATACGGGTATGAGTGGGTCCGTCAGTGATTCTGTAGATGATATCTTCAGTGATGTCATCAGTGAAGTAAATTGAAAAGTTATAGTTATCTCAGCTATAACTATAACTGCTCAATTTCACTGGTTTTGTACGAGTGAAACCTGAACCTTACTATAACGTTCCTATAACTTGTTTTTCTCAGTGAATTTTTACGTTTTTTAAATTCCATTTCCTAACTATAACGTCCCTGGTTTTTTTCAGTGAATTTCTTAGGGATTTTAAGTGCTAATTCCCAACTATAAGGTGCCTGTAACGTTTGTTTTTTACAGTGAATTTTTATGTTTTTTAACTAGCAGTCATGTTGGGGAAAGGGGGCGGGACCTTCAACCAGTTCTCATTAATCCTGTTGTCTAGGACTTACTGGAGGTATCAGATGAGGCTCCTGGCTTCGAAGAACCCTCAGCATCCAAGAGGACTTCCTATCCCAACCAGCAGAGCACCAGGAGGCGCGTTTGCAGAGCTATGGAGAAAGGGGGTGTTGGCTCTGACAACCTCTCAGCAATCCCGCTCTTTGAGACTCTCTGGAGGTAACAGGAGGGGTTGGTGGCCCCCAAGGACCCTCAGCAGCCAAAGTACTTCATCCTCCAAGCAGCAGTGCACCAGGAGGTGCTTTTAGAGAGTGGTGGAGAAGGGGTGTTTGGCCTTGTAAGTACTCTCAGCAATCCAGCTGTTTTGGACTTACCGGAAGTAACAGGAGGGCTTTTTGGCCCCAGCATTCAAGGGGACTTAATCTCCCAACCAGCAGTACGCAAGAAGGTGCGTTTGAAGAAAGGTGGAGAAAGGGACTTGGCCTCCGAAGACCTCTCATCAATCTCGCTCTGTGGGACTTAATGGAGGTAACATGAGGGCTTGTTGGCCTCCAAGGACCCTCAGCATTCAAGGGGACTTCATCCTCCAACTAATAATTCCTAATAATGCATACCCTGCCCCTTCTCCATTTTTGTAAAATGGCTCTGGCTTGCGGAAAGTGGAGTTTTCAACTGCTTCCCTGCACGCAGATGAAAGAGATGAAAATATTGCTCCCCATGCAGAGAGCTGCTAATTCAAGCATCTCCCTGTTTGCGGTATCAATGCTGGCTCTTGGAGGAGTCGGGAGTCTGGAGTCGGCTGGGACCGTGGAGGCCTTGAGGATCACCCACAGTCTCAAGGGAAGAGGGGAAAGAAGACATACATTTGCAATGCAATAGGTCTCACATTTACGCAAGTTAAAGCTATTGGCATTGTAAATGACAATGCCTTGTATTTATGTTTCAAAAAAATAAATAAAAGGTATTGACATTTGCAATGTCAATAGCTCAAACTCGCATACATGCAAGACCTATTGCATTGCAAATGCTTGTTTAGTCAAGTTGTACAGGAACACAGCTGCAGTGCATAATGCCTGAAGGGAAAAATAAATAAAAGTACTATGACGCAGACATTGCTGGGCGCGACATAATGCTTTTCTTTATTAGCTGGCTGGGAGTGAGTGCAGATCCTGAGGTAAGGTGGAGAGAGGGCCTGTGGGGGGAGGGAAAACAGGTACAAAAAGTTTTTCAAAAAAGAGCTGCGATGTGGCTTGGGCAAGCCGCATCATACTTTCTTTTTATTTTATATTGCAGGCAGGAATGGAGGGCAGCGATGGGGCAAGATGGAGGGAGAGCGTTTGGAGGAGCAACACCGACAAAATGAACAAGCATTTGCAATGCAATAGGTCTCGCAGTTGTTAAGAGTTTGAGCCATTGGAATTGTAATTGCCAATGCCTTTTATTTACGTTTTATAAACTAACACATAAATAAAAGGCATTGCCATTTACAATGGCAATGGCTCCAACTCTAACAACTGCGAGACCTATTGCATTGCAAAATAACTGCGACAGCTGCATTTTCAGACGGGTATCACTACACCGTGGCGACAACGTGGGTGGTTTGGTTATAGGTATATAGCAACTGCAATGTAACCATAATAAGAAGCATACTACTACCAGGAGTCACGGATGTTGTATTCTCACACTGAATCGGGCCACAGCGCCCAGACATGCTCAAGATTAAGCGCCTTTTTACTCCAATTGTAGTGGACTATGCCTTAGTTGTACATAGGCATCCCTGGACTCAGCATATTGTTTAATATAAATATTGAAAAGGCAAATTTGCCCTTGCTGGTATTTAAAATAAGGCACGACATTTTGCCCAAGATCAGTTGTGCTCCCACAGCCAACCAAAGATTTGAACCCTGGGCGTGCGTCCGTATTCAGCAGTGTACATCCTGCCACTCTGGTGTAAACTGGGCCGTGTCGCATGGCTAGTCATGGTACATGACCGCAACCAATCCGCGGCCAGCACTGCAGCAGCCCACTTAGCCCCTACCATTCCTGATGACACCCGCAGTCCCTGTTCCGCGCAGAATTGGAGAGGGGGAAACCTGGCAGGGAAGGGGTTATGAGGGTCGGGGGTGTGTTTGTCCCCAGCATTTACACAAAGGCACTACATTGCTCAAGCGCTATGAAAGAAATATAAGAAAAGAGTGGTGTTTACTTTATTTGAGTATGTGCGAAGTAAAGCGCTCTGACAACCTGCCTTGGGTGCCTCGTGGCACTATCATCCCAGTGCAGGGCGTCAGCGCTTTACATCGCACCTACACGTTATACATGGACAATAAATCAGGTGTGCGCATCAAAATAAAAGAAGTGTACATAAAAGCGTGGGGGTTACAAGGTGTTGGACCTCCTCCCGGTGATGTCATGCGCCTTCTGCCCCCCTTTGTGAGCCCCCACCTTTAGGACATTTGCCCTGGGGTTAAGAGAGGCCAAGTTACAACTTTCCCCCCACTCCTGGTTCAGATTAAGCAGTGCATTCTGGGACTTGCAGTCTCCGCTCAATGCTCCTGACATTAAAGCAGGGGTTGTGAGTGGAGGCTCCCTCTGGCGGTGAGTATGGAGGGGGGAATCCTATGCAGAGCGGGCGGGCTCACCTGTGAACCTGGGCAGCCTTCCGGGGCTGTCTCACCTGAGATGGCTGCAGTCAGGAGCCCCAGCTGTCTCAGGCCCGGGGCCCCTACTTTGCTGCTCCCTGGACGTCACGTCTCGGCCACTCCTGGCTTCGGAGCCCAAAGCGTGAAGGATGCTGGAACCTGTAGTTCTCAACCTCCCCCGCTATACACTGCGCGTGGGCGGGGCCCAGACAGCAAGGGTCGGGCGCCTTGAGTGGGCGGCATGTATGAGTTTACGTGTGCGGCCCCACCCCGCACCCTGGTATTATGGGGGGGCGTGACAGGAGCGCGCCAGGGGGTCTTCGGTGAATCTAACACCCCGGTCCCGTGTTTACGGAGTGTAGCGCCTGGGGATGGAAGGATCTGGAATTCTCAACGAGGAGCTATGCAGGGGAGGATAGCGCCGACCCGCGAGGCTTCAGTGGGGGTGCAGGGGGGCCGGGGTGACCCAGAGCAGGCAGAGAGGCCTCTAGGAGCTGTGTCCAAGGACAACCCCCTCCCCTTCTCCGCCCCTGCATCGCAGCGAGACCTAAAAAAAGACCTCCCACAATGGTAGGAGTGGAAAGATTCAAGTACTTTGGCCATGCTCCAGGTTCAGGGTCAAATATAAGAAGAGCACAAACTCTTAACAAATCAAAAGCAAACAGTGGCAATGAAGCCAACCAATGGTAATCAATGGGCGGGCTCCAAGCCCACTGTAAGCTAAAACATTGTCTTGCAAGCAACAGCACATTCGCGGTCACAGGTGAGACCTAAAATTGACTTTCCTCTCCTCCCTCTTCACATGGTTTAAAAGAATGAGTTATAATTGGCTGCAAACCATACAGTCAATTATAACTTATTAATAAAAGTGCAGCTCCATGATACATTCAGGTTCTAGACTGATTTAAAGGGGGATTGTTTTCTTTAACTTGTCCTGTCAGGAGTATCCTTTTAAAATACAAAATTATTTTTAAACTGCTTCATATGACATCACTGTGCCACAGTCTTCTGTCCCAAATGGCATTTTCATTTCCTTTCTCTAAACGCAATATTGCTTTTGCTGTAATACCATCAATCAATCACCATTGTGGAGATTCCAGAGAGTGAATGAAGGAGAAGTGCATGACAGTGTATTGTGATATAAACACTGTTCTTATTTATCTCCTGTTTTTGGATGACTCTTGGGTAAATGGAAGCCTTTACCTGGTAAGGGTTGATTTGCGCGCTCCCACGTGCAGTGGCTGTGCTTGCTGTTTGCCAGATGAGTTATTGTTAAAGTTGGGAGTCTTTTGTCATCTAAAAACAGACTAAGCTGTTGATCTCTGGTTCATGTGCCATCTCATGAACAATTCAGTCCTGTCTGAGACAAGGTGCGTCATGGAGCCTTACAGGTCAATGCGATAGGGAACGGATGTGACCGCCTCCTCTCTGATGGAAGGGATGTGTTCATACAGCTAACCAGGCTGAACAGAAAGCTTCAGTTCTCAGGAATTGGATACATTGTACAAAAGTAGTGGTTTATAATGCGCCTTTCTTTACTACCATCAACGGTGTACTAGGCCTTCACGTTTACAAAAATCAACACGCATGTGCCAGGAAGAGAAAATCTGGTGGAATCCCGCCTTTGTTCTTGATGGAAAACAACACGCGTGGGACATCTCAGAGAAGACTGCGCTTGTATGGGCAGTTTTATTGGGTGTGTTGCCCATAATACACAAGCTGTCTCAATTATCATAACACAACCAGATGCAGACAGCACGCTCTGATTGGAAAATGTGTTTGAGAGTTCACCAGGTGCCTCTACTAGAGGCAGGAGTGACCAACTGTGCTATTTTGGAATCAAACCTTGAGAGCGAATGAGCTTGGTACGGGCCTCCGTTTGAGACCAGGCTATGAGCATGGTCATCAGGATAGGCGTGGGGAACTAGCCCTGCTTTTTTTGTTATTGAATTTTTGCAGATTTATATAGCGCAAACTCAACTAGAATGCACAAGCACCAGCTTCATTAAACATTCATTTTTAATGAACGTGGAGAAGTGTGGCTCAATGGTTAGAGTGGCAGACCCTGATGCAGCGGTCTGGCCCGGGACCAGGGTTCAATTCCCTGCCTCGGTGGGTCTTGGGCCCAAAATTCCACGGACCTGATAATTCTCGCCTCGGTGCCTATTCCAATCAAGGAGTCCCACTCTGCAACTCTGGGCAATAGCTTGCTTAATCTCCACAATGGCCCCCACAATGCTAAGGATGCCTGGCCTCCACCTTGGGGGTGCCTAGGAGTGGACGCCTCACAGGGAAAGCCAGGATGGGTTCCACAGGGAAAGCCAGGATGGGTTCCACAGCGGTATTCGTACAAGCGCCTTGAGACCCTTGCGGGTGAGTAGTGCGCTATAAAAGTATCAATTTAATTGTTTTAGGCACTGGGAGAGTGAATGATTCGCCCTATAATCACAGAAATCTGAGCCGACGCCGGGACTCAAACCTGGTTCCCCAACTCCAAAGAGGGCAGCTCTGGCTGCTGCTACACTCTAAACTTGCGCTCATTCCTCCCATAAATTAAATTTCCCTCTCTCTAAATTGTAAGTTATTCAAATCACGGTAAAATATAATTTCCCTTAGTATTTTTTCATCATTACGTTCCTGCTAGTATCCTATAACAGTCGTTACTACCCATTTTACAAATAGAATGATTACTTTACCTGTTACGGTTTCTTTAAATAAAGAAAGATTGAGATACATGCTTGATTTGCCCCTCCAATGACCCCCCATTAAAATATTTCTGTCCTGCGTTGTACTAGAACTAATGAAACCAGGCAGTTCCTATCCTGCTGCGGTGCTCGCGCTGGAGCACAAACGGACCCGTGTTTTTTTTGACCGCGCACCAGTGTTTATCACAGATGGCCGTACTTTCAGTGCAGGCTGCAGGCTCTTGTACTGCTAGTCCACGTTATCGGGTCAAGCTCGAAGTCCCTCCAGGTTCAGCATTGCGGCTGTTTTCTTCTCAAGTAATGGAATATCTTTTCGGGTGGATTTCCCAGCAATTTCTAGCAAGAGGCAGCCACCACAAAGCCTAACAAACACTTATCAGCTGCAATGCAGGTAGGGACTGTGCGCGCGCCGCTGCTCAGGACTGTGCGCGCACAGCTGCTCGGGACTGTGTGCGCACAGCTGCTCGGGACTCCATGCGTGCCGCTGCTCGGGACTCCGTGCGCGCTGCTGCTCGGGACTGCGTGTGAACTGCTGCTCGGGGCTCCGTGCGCCGCTGCTCGGGACTGCGTGTGCACTGCTGCTCGGGACTCCATGCGTGCCGCTGCTCGGGACTCCATGCGTGCCGCTGCTCGGGACTCCGTGCGCGTCGTTGCTCGGGACTGCGTGTGCACTGCTGCTCGGGACTGCGTGTGCACTGCTGCTCGGACGTGAGTGCATGCCCCGGCTCGGGACTACGTGCACACAGCTGCACGGGACTGCGTGCACGCTGCTTCATGCTCCCTCAGCAATACTCCATGGGAGTTAACTTCTATGGAAAGGTGGGACATGAGGCACCCATCAGCCAGTAATGGAAAGCTGGGACATAAAGCACCCATCAGCCAGTAACACAGTCCCATTTTTAGAGGACACACAGATAAGCCAAAGGTAAGCAAAGGAGGAGTCATACCCCACAAAGTAGATATAACAAATCGCCTACAGCGCAAGCGTTGTTTAGGCTCGACCTAAAAAATAAAGGTCAGCAACGAGCAGAAAGAAGCAGAATAAGGGGCAGAAATGAGCAGCAAGAGGCAGAATAACGGACAGAAATGAGCAGAAATAGGCAGAATAAAAGTTAGAAACTAGGAGAAAGAGGCAGAATAAAGGTCAGCAACAAGCAGAAAGAGGCCTAATAGAAATTAAAAACAAGCAGCAAGAGCCAGAATAGAAGTCAGCAGCGAGCAAAGAGAGGCAAAATAAAGGTCAGCAAAAAAGAATAAAAAGAGCCCAAATAAAGGAAAATAGCAGAAAGAGACAAAATAGAGGTCAGAAACTAGCAGAAAGAGGCTAAATGAAGATCAGAAACGAGGAGAATTACAAAATAAAGGGCAGAAAGAGGCAGAATAAAGGTCTGAAAAGAGCAGAAAGAAGCAGCATAAAGGTCAGAAACGGGCAGAAAGAGGCAAAATAAAGGTCAGAAACAAGCAGAAAGAAGCAGAATAAAGGTCTGAAATGAGCAGCAAGAGGCAAAATATAGGTCAGAAATGCACACACTGACACAGCTATGTACAAACTCATACAGTCACTCACACACCCAGTCAGACCCATATAGCCACTCACGCACTCACAAACCTAACCACAACCACTCACAGACCCATACAGTCACTCACACACCCACTAACACCCACTCACTTACAGTTAGGCTGACGTTTCACTCATACAAAACCAGAGAAATTCAGATGTTATAGTTAGTGAGCTAACTATAACTTGCACCCCTGTAATGCTCTGCTTATGAACTCACATACTACATAACTCATGAAATGATCAGTGACATCACTGATGACATCATCCACAGAATCTCTAACACACCCACTCACACCCCAAATAACCTTTCATACACCCACTTCAACTTCCACACTAGCATTCTCATACCCATTGACACTCTCACACAAGTACTTACACACCAGCTCCATGATTCATAGATCAACACACACATCTACTCACTCACCCATATCTACTCACTCACCCATAAAGTCACTCATATACCCACTCACTCACTAATACATCCATTGACATATTCACTCATACACTGGTTCAGCCACTGTGTCAGTCACCCATAGAGCTACTCACACACCTACACACTCACCTATACAGTCAAGAACACAGCTGCTTACTCATCCATGCAGTTACACACATACTCGCTCACTTACTCATACAGATACTAACATGTATTCACTCACCTGACACAAGCACACACTCACCCATCTAGCCACTTTCATATTCACTCATCAATACAGCCACTCACATACCCCATTACTCAACTACACTGCCTTTCACATACCCAGTTACTCACCCATATACCACTGACACATGCACTTGCTCACCAACAGCCATACTTACTCACTCACCCATACATCCCCTCACACACACACACACCCACGCACACACACACACACACACACTCACTAACCCATACAGCCACTGACTCACCCAGTCACTCATGCATATAAGCAGTCACACACCCTCACCCACCCACAGAGACACTCAACCCATAGAGGTACTCAGACAACCAATCATTGACCCATGCAAAATCCCACGTACCCACTCACATACCCGCAGTCACTTAGACACCAACTGACAGACAGATACAAACATTCACACAACCAGTCATTCATCCATACATTCATTGAATCACTCACTTATACAGTTAGTCACGCACCCACTGACTCATCCAATCAGATACTCATACACTCACTAATTCACCAATACGCCTCGGTATACATATTTAACACTCGTAAACGTTTGAAAACACTCACAGTCATTGGATGATGTCATCAGTGATGTAATTGGCCAGGTCATGAGTGATGGAATATGGGAGGTCATAAAGAGTGCCTTGCTGGGGCCCCTTAAACATATGGTTTTTCAGTGAATTTCAAAGGTTTTTTAACTGCTAATTCCTAACTATAACGTTCCTGAAACCTATGTTTTTTTCAGTGAATTTCAAAAGTTTTTTTAAATGCTAATTTCTAAATATGCCTACATATGGCATGTGCAGAAAGAGGAAGAAAGACGCAGAAAAAAGCAAGAAAGTGCAGAAAGAGGCAACAGACGCCCAGAAAGAGGAATAACAGTGCAGAAAGAAGCAACAGAGGTGCAGAAAGAGGCCTACTTTCACTGTACCTTATAACCGACTCCTACAAAGTAGCCTAATCACTAACACTTCTCCAAAGATGTCTTAAACCTCACTTTTCTCTTGAAGGTTCACTAGTAATCGACTGCTCAGAATGTGAGGCCTACCTACCAAATATAAAACAGCATTCCGAAGCATATCACTGTTGTAAGTCTGACCAAGTTTGCGAAGGTATGCATACGTGTCTCTGCTTTTACCAAGTGACATGTTACATAAAAACAAACATAGAAATGTTTGAATACCTGTGTTTCAAACAGCGTACTCTGTAAATGGGTATACAAAAAAGTGTATGTTTTTCTTTCTGCTCATAATACAGGGCACATGGGTATTCAATAGTATATTTGAGGGGCTCTATAACGCCTATATACATAAGACATTTCTGCATGTGCAACTGAATGACAGAGCGGAACTGAGAACATTTAACCACCTATAGAAGAAGCTACCCACTGTTTGAGCTACCATATTCAGATGTATACCACATGTGAGAATACATATACGAGAAGACATATAACTCAGTCGCAAGAGCACGCAGACCTTTAAACTTGACATCTTGCACTTCGCATTGGAGTACAAAAAGAGGCGAGAGAAGTACAGAAAGAAGCACGAAATGTACAGTAAGAAACAAAAGAAGTGCATAAAGAAGGAACAGAGGTGTAGAAAGAGGCAACAGTGGTGCAGAAAGAGGGAAGAAGGGTGAAAAAAGAGGCAAGGGGCTGCGGAAAGAGGCAAGAGAGCTATAAAAAGAAAAAAGAAGTGCAGAAAGAAGGAACAGAGGTGCTGAAAGAGGCAAGAGGGGTGCAGAAAGAGGGAAGAGGGGTTCAGAAAGAGGCACAAGGGGTGTAGAAAGACAGATGAGGGGCGGAGAAAGAGGCAAGCGCAGTGCAGAAAAAAGCAACAGATGAAAAAAGGGGGAACAGGGGTGGAGAAAGTGGGATACAGAAAAAAGAACGAGTTAGAGAAAGAAACACAAGAAGTGCAGAAAGAAGGAACAGAGGTTCAGAAAGAGGCAAGAGGGGAGCAGAAAGAGGGAACAGGGCTGCAGAAAGAGGTACAAGGGCTGCAAAAAGAAGAAACCGAGGTTCATAAAGAGGGATGAGAGGTGGAGAAAGAGACAAGAGAAGTGCAGAAAGAAGCAACAGAGATGTAAAAAGGGGGAGAAAGTGGCAAGATGGGTACAGAAATAAGCAAGAGAGGTGCAGAAAGAAACTAAAAAAGAGCAGAAAGAAGGAACAGAGGTGCAGAAAGAGGCATGAGGCAGTGGTGGCTGGTGACTTTTGAAAGTGGTGGGCGTAAATGTTCAGGATAAGTGCCCTGTGGCAAGCAGGCGTAGCAAGTGAGCCCGACCATCCTAAGGGAGGGAGGGGTAGAGAGGGGATTCTCCTCCCAGAAAAAGTTTGAAAAGCGTGGGCAAATAGTGCATTTTCAAGAACGCAAGGTTAATAAAGCAACTGTAGTTATGACATCAATAAAGTGATTTCATATGATAATTACATAGGTAGCTGCTCATTCAGTATAAACCAGAGACTGTATGCCACACTGCAGACACACTGCATTAGACCCTGTACTAAAGCACCGATGGTTTTTGACAAAATGAGTCCTGCTGGCAATCAACTGCATCCCAAAATAATCCTACAGCTAACTTGCATGTTTGCAATATTAACTTGTACTTAGTACACTATCCTTCCTGCGCCCTTTTTTCTCTAAAATAAATACCCATTATTGGACTCCAGCCTTTACTGTTCTTACAGAAACAAATATATCACCTCACCCATATGTCTGTCCCCTCACTAATCTAACATCTATGTTTAGAAACAAATTATCTATCAACAAAAAGGTAGAGCCCGGAAGGTCAAGGCAGGGTGTCGCCCATTATTATAGATTTCTGGCACAGATATATGCTAAGCACAGAAATATATCTCACATATACTAACACATAGACAACATGCACACAGGCATAAATACAGATGGATGCAGGAATGTGCAACTGAGCGGACGGCTCAATGGATAGGTGTACAAAAGTACACAATGATGGGGTGGCTAAACCAAATAAAAACAATAATACAATCTGACTGCTTTCAAAATGTTCAATTGGGTCTCCTACATCAACATTTTGCTGTAGTGTTTCAAGAGAATGCACTAAGTACAGGTAAACTTCTTTGGAGGTTTTGCACAAAAATGTGTTTCTGCAAATCATTTCTCACACTAAATATGCTGCAAGAATCTCCAGCAGAGATAACCTTCTCCAATGCCCCTTTTAAAGCCCCAAAGTTTCTTCTCTTGCTGAAATATCTGGGATTGTAGCTCTGAAAATACACTACTTAAGCAATGCCCTCTCAATATCATCGTGTTTACACCTCAACAACAGCTGGACATATAATTAAAAACAGGCATGAGCATTTGAAGCCAGATGTACAGTAGGGATGTGGCAAAGGCAGTAAGAAAGGCCGGGGTATGAGGGTAGCAGGGACAGCTCAGAAGACAGAATGGTGAGAAAAGAGTCAGGATATAGCAGGAAGAAGTAGGTGGAAAAATGAAAACACGTGGAAGACTCGGGAGAGTAGGATATGTGGCAAAAATGACACTTAAAACAACTGTGAGAGGGAGAGATGCGAGAAGATGGGTGATAGGAAGCACTGAGTGGTCAAAGTGCTATGGAAAGATAAAAGTCATGTGAAGGTGGAGTTGAAGGGGCAACCGAAAGAAAGCTAACAAGAGGAGAGGGGAAGACGGTTTTAGGTGGTGCACCTTTTATCATAGATATAGTGTATTCTTGTTCTTTTGTTTTGACGCATGGCAGGCCATCAAGATTTCTTGCGGTGCAGCCCTATGTCGACGACGTGGGGCAGCCCAGCAAGATTCCCTGTGGTGCAACCCTAGGTCGACCAGGAATGCACTGTATCTCACAGGCATAGTTTATTACTGTTCTTTTGTTTTGACTCAGCCCATTACAATTCCTTATGTTGCAGCCCTTTGTCACCAGGAATGCAACGTATCTCATAGATATAGTCTATTCCTGCTCTTTTGTTTTGTCGCAGTGCAGCCTTCAAGATTCCCTGCGGCGCAGCGATATGTCAACCAGGAATGCACCGTGTTCTTTTGTTTTGACGCAGGGAAGCTCAGCAAGATTCCCTGCGGTGCAGTCCTTTGTCGAGGACGCGGGGCAGTCCAGCAAGATTCCCTGAGGCGCAGCCCTATGTCGACCAGGAATGCACAGTATCTCCTAGATATAGTGTATTCCTGCTCTTTTGTTTTAATGTACGGCAGCCCAGCAAGATTCCTTGTGGTGCTGCCCTATGTCAAAATCTCATAAATGAGACCTTTGGTGTTGTGACGGAGTCCCGGCGTCCCCCCCTCCAGGATTCTTTCCCCCTGTGCCTTTACCTCCTCCCGGGGACGTCCACACGAACTCTGGCCGGCCAATCCCTCGGGTCCGCCCCAAGCCGGAAAAATAACATTGACCCACAGTTCCCCGCCTCTCTCTTCAATACAGGAGCCAATCACGGACCTGCAAGCACCGGAAGCACTACGCCGTGAACCCGGAAGTCCCGCCTCGGAGATAGCGTCGGAACCGGTGAAAAGCAACCCGAACAGTGGAAGCAGGGTCGGAGAATCGTGGCAGGATACTCAGGCTGGAGCTGGAGACAGAGGAGAGGAGCCAACCGAAGCAGACGAGTGGTCGGAGGAGTGGTGGAACCCTTAAGGAGGAAGCTGAAGAGCGGCATTAGCTCACCTGGAGAGCTACGGCAGACCGCGTGAGTACCTTTAACCGCCCCTGGAGCGCGCTAGGTGCTCTCTGTACATAGTGTAAATAATCTCTATCCTTGTAGGCACTAATCACTTAAAGTAAGCACTGTAACTTATTGTAAAGCATTATCACCGTGCACGGCCCGATCCCCCCCATCACGTCCTGAACACCCTTGCTGATTCACTATCTTTATCCTTGCCTATCGTCCCTCTTCCCCGTTCCCTCCTTCCCTCACCAGCTTCCGCTCCGCCCTTTCACCTCCCGGTGTTGGTAGTGGCATACTTGCCAAATCGCGGTTCGGACTAACGGTCCCTTTCTCTCTTCTTGCCCTCCGAGGTCTCTCCACGCCCCACGACGACCTACTACCCGGCAAGGACCATCCGAGGAGAGCTACATCCCAGAGACGCCGGATCCGAACATCAGGAGTCCCCTGTATTCACCTTACATGACTGTTGTACTGCGAATAAACTACCTTAACTATAGCACACTATCTCCGGCCTCCTTGCCTGATTTACCGGCCCGCGGACGCCCCACGACCACATCTGGTGTCAGAAGTGGGATTAGCCGGTAGCATGGAGGCCGTTATGAAAAGGATGGCTGAATCCCAGGAGCAGCTGGGTAAACTCATGGAACAATTCTTGAAAACTGCCGAAGACGACAGGAGTCAGCTCCATGACGTCCTGAAAGGACATGGAACAGTGCAGGAACAAGCATTGGGGAAATTGACTGATGTCCTGGGACAACCCAGACCCATGACCTCTCTCCCTTCCGTGGTGTTACAGAAATATGTCCCCGGTGAAGACCCCGATTATTTCTTTACCAATTTTGAGAGACTGTCCCAAGCAGCGAACTGGCCTGTGGATCGATGGGGCCAGTATCTGGGTCCCCTGCGTACAGGAGACCTACAGGCCGCATACCAGCAGGCCAACATCCAAGGCACCACCCCGTATCCTGACATAAAGAAGTGCATCCTTGAACGTCTGGGCGTAGACGATGATACGTATAGGATGAAGCTCAGGCAGACCAAGGAAGGACCCCAAGAAAATCCTCGAGCTCTGTCCTTCCGGATCAGGGATCTTGTCAACCGGTGGCTCAAACCGGAGGCTTCCACAAAAGAGGACATCATTGAAAAGATCTGTCTTGAACAGTTCCTAAACTCCCTTCATCCCGCCACGCAGAGATGGGTACGGCAACATACCCGGCTCACCCTGGAGACGGCTGTGGAAATCGCCTGTGCGTATGGACGGGCTCAAGACCTACAACGTGGTAAGGATGAAACCACCCACAGGCCACACCCCTCCAACACCAACCGATTCCCCAGGCCTCCGCAACCCCGAAGACAGGAACCGGCTCCTCTCTTGCCCTCCCCGATCCTATACCGTCCTCCCAACCCTGGACCACAATGCTATCATTGTGGGAACTACGGACACATAGCCCGCATGTGTCCCCAAAAGGAGGTACCAATGGAAATCGGAATGGTACGGAATTACGTCTGCAACAACCCCGGGGCTGCTCCCCCTCCGTTTCATTGTCCCGTGGACTTAGACGGACAAGAGGTTCTGGCCCTCGCAGACTCCGGGTGCCGACAAAGCGTCCTCCGTCCACAGGACTTTGGTCTCCACCAGAAGACCCCAACAGGAGCAGTGGCCATCCAGTGCGTGCACGGCGACACGAAACGTTACCCCACCACGCGGGTTCGGGTGCAGCATCCCGGTGATACAGGAACCGACCTCACGGTTGGACTCATACCAGCTTTACCGGAACAGGCAATCCTGGGGAGCGATTACCCAGGTCTACCAACGTTACTCCAGGACACAACGGACTCCCTGGCCCAGTGGTGGACGGAGGCCCCCTACCCTCAGACACCGACCGGAACCCCTGCGGAACCGAAACCCCACAAAAGCAAGAGACAGAAAAGACAGGAGAAGATGTCATACGCCTCTGCGTATCCAGTTGAGGTGGAGGAACACCCATGGCAGACGGACCAGGAGTTCCGCGGGGCTCAACAGGAGGATCCGCTCCTACAGGAAGCCTGGGGAAGGGCCCTAGAAAACAAAGACCCTACACAAGTAGGTCCATATTTCTTTAAGAAAAGGGGTTTGCTGTACAGAAAGGGGGGCCCACAACAACCTCCTCAATTGTTGATTCCTAGCCCCTTCAGAGACAAAGTCCTTTTCCTGGCCCACAGTCACCTATTGGGTGGACATTTCGGGGATGAAAAGACTAGCCAAACGGTCCTTGACCGTTTTTACTGGCCGGGGATTCATCAGCACATAAAAACCTATTGCCGTGAGTGCGCTATTTGTCAAAAGAACAGTCGGTACAGACCTCCTAGGGTACCCCTGTGTTCCTTGCCTCTCATCGACATACCGTTCAGCCGGGTGGGAATGGACATTATAGGGCCCCTCTTGCCCTCCCGAAGCGGTTGCCGATATGCTCTTGTCATCGTGGACTATGCCACGCGCTTCCCGGAAGCCTTTCCGCTACGCCAGCCCACAGCCCAAAACATCGCAAAGGCGCTTATCACTCTATTTTCCCGTGTAGGCTTCCCCCGTGAGATCCTTACGGATCAAGGCACCCCCTTCGTTTCCGCCCTGATGAAGCAGGTCTGCTCCAGGCTAGGGATCAACAAATCAGGACCTCAGCCTACCACCCCCAAACGGATGGCTTAGTCGAACGCTACAATGCCACCTTAAAGCAGACCCTAAAGAAGATGTTGGGACTGGAGGCTAAGCGGTGGGAGGAGCTCCTCCCGCTAGCCCTTTTTGCCATCCGGTGTAAACCCCAGAGCAGTACTGGCTACTCCTCATACGAGTTGCTGTATGGAAGACCCCCTCGTACCCTGCTGGAGATGGCACAGGAAGCCTGGGAGGCTGACCCGGACCGCACACACCCTTTACCTGAGTATGTCAACAACTTAAAGACCCATCTAGCCCAGATCCGAGACATAGTCAAACAAAACATGGAAAAAGCCCAAGACAATCAGAAAAGGCAGTACGATAAGGGCACCAGGAATAGGACGTTTTCTGTTGGAGACCTGGTCCTCCTAATGATGCCCTCTTCCGATCACAAACTCCTGGGACAGTGGCAAGGACCCTACACCGTCCTGCGGCAGGTGACCCCGGTCACTTATGAGATCGAGCTCGACCCCACTAAAGACACGGCCCAGATCTACCACGTGAACCATCTGAAGAAATGGGAGGGACCCCGTCCTGTCCTGGTGGGACACAGTCTCCCGGTTCCCTTTTCCTTTGCTCCCTGTCTAGACCCTGCCCTGACCCCGGGGCAAATCCATGCACTCCACAAAGCCCTGTCCCCCGTACAGAATGTGTTCTCTTCATACCCCGGAAGAACCACCGTCACCAAACACGCAATAGACACTGAACCAGGGAAAGTGGTACGGTTGCGTCCTTACCGTGTCCCTGAAGCACGAAGGGCTGTCATAAGAAGAGAAATCGAGGACATGTTAAAAATG
Organism: Lissotriton vulgaris; assembly: GCF_964263255.1. NCBI lineage: Eukaryota > Metazoa > Chordata > Amphibia > Caudata > Salamandridae > Lissotriton > Lissotriton vulgaris. The sequence continues at coordinate 91,204 of NW_028253096.1, forward strand.
GGAATCATCGAACCATCGATCAGTGAGTGGAACTCCCCGATAGTTCTGGTGCCGAAACCTGACGGGTCTGTCAGGTTCTGTATAGACTTCCGCGAAGTGAACAAAGTATCCAGATTCGACACATACCCCTTGCCGAGAGTCGACGAAATGGTCGAACGGATAGGGAAAGACAAATTTATCTCCACCCTCGACCTCTGCAAGGGTTATTGGCAGATTCCCCTCCGAGACCAAGATAAGAAAAAGACAGCCTTCTCCACCCCGGAGGGGCTGTTCCAATTCATTGTCATGCCTTTTGGACTCCACGGGGCCCCAGCCACCTTCCAGCGTGCGATGAACCAGGTCCTGCGGCCACACATGGAGTATGCAGGAGCCTATCTCAATGACATCGTCATATACAGCGACAGCTGGGAACAACACCTGGTCCACTTACATGACGTTGTCTCTTCCTTGGGCTCCTTTGGCTTTTCCATTAACCCCGCCAAAACCACCCTGGCTGCCCAAACCGTCCAGTACCTGGGGTTCCTGTTGGGCGAAGGTATGATCAGACCCCAGAAATCCAAAACCGAAGCCATAGAGAACCTTCCCTTTCCGAGAACGAAAAAGGATCTCCGTGCATTTCTCGGGCTCCTCGGTTATTACAGGAGGTTCGTGCCCAACTTCTCTCAGAGAGCTGCCCCTCTTACAGATCTTCTTAAAAAGGCTACCCACACCGAGCACGCCCTGAAACATCCTAACCCCCTCATGTGGCAGGCGTTCTCTGACCTGAAGGGAGCCCTAACCTCCAGGCCTGTTCTGGTGAGCCCTGACTACACCCGGCCCTTCATTCTTCAGACAGACGCCTCCGACCAAGGATTAGGGGCTGTTCTGTCACAAAAGGACGAGCAAGGGAATGAGAAACCCATTCTTTATCTTAGCCGAAAACTGTTCCCCAGGGAACTTAACTATGCTGTGGTTGAGAAAGAGGCCCTTGCCATCAAGTGGGCTATCGAAACCTTAAGATATTACCTGGAGGGCCGTGACTTCACAATCTATACCGACCATGCCCCCTTGGAGTGGATGGCCCGGAACAAAGGACACAACGACCGGGTCCTCCGCTGGTTCCTTTCTCTCCAGCCCTTTCACTTCCGTACCCAACATCGAAAAGGGTCGGAACAAGGAAACGCTGATTTTCTGTCCCGGTACCCCCTCTCGCCCTCTCCTGCCCATACAAGAAGGACAGCTAGGGGAAGGGAATGTGACGGAGTCCCGGCGTCTTCCCCCCCCCAGGATTCTTTCCCCCTGGGTCTTTACCTCATCCCGGGGACGTCCACACGAACTCTGGCCAGCCAATCCCTCGGGTCCGCCCCCGAGCCGGAAAAATAACATTGACCCACAGTTCCCCGCCTCTCTCTTCAATACAGGAGCCAATCACGGACCTGCAAATACCGGAAGCACTACGCTGGGAACCCGGAAGTCCCGCGACGGAAAGAGCGTCAGAACCAGTGAAAAGCATCCCGGATATTGGAAGCAGGGTCGGAGAATCGTGGCAGGATACTCAGGCTGGAGACAGAGGAGAGGAGCCAACCGAAGCAGACGAGTGGTCGGAGGAGTGGTGGAACCCTTAAGGAGGAAGCTGAAGAGCGGCCGTAGCTCACCTGGAGAGCTACGGCAGACCGCGTGAGTACCTTTAACCGCCCCTGGAGCGCGCTAGGTGCTCTCTGTACATAGTGTAAATAATCTCTATCCTTGTAGGCACTAATCACTTAAAGTAAGCACTGTAACTTATTGTAAAGCATTATCACCGTGCACAGCCCGATCCCCCCCATCACGTCCTGAACACCCTTGCTGATTCACTATCTTTATCCTTGCCTATCGTCCCTCTTCCCCGTTCCCTCCTTCCCTCACCAGCTTCCGCTCCGCCCTTTCACCTCCCGGTGTTGGTAGTGGCATACTTGCCAAATCGCGGTTCGGACTAACGGTCCCTTTCTCTCTTCTTGCCCTCCGAGGTCTCTCCACGCCCCACGACGACCTACTACCCGGCAAGGACCATCCGAGGAGAGCTACATCCCAGAGACGCCGGATCCGAACATCAGGAGTCCCCTGCATTCACCTTACATGACTGTTGTACTGCGAATAAACTACCTTAACTATAGCACACTATCTCCGGCCTCCTTGCCTGATTTACCGGCACGCGGACGCCCCACGACCACAGGTGTTAAATAGGTGCAATAAGGAGAAGTGATTCATTTCTTCTTGTTTTTGCTGTTTCTATGTGTGCTGCCTTTTGCAGTCTACAAAGAAACAACAAATTGCCATTAGTGATTGTTCATGTGGAGGATGGTATTCTTTCCTGGAAACCGGTTCCAGGATGCTTGTTTCCGGTCCAGTGAAGACGTGGCCTAGAAGTTCAGGCTGGACTGTTCCCATGAGGCAAAGGGTCAAGACTTATTTGAATACTGCTGGGTCTGAACTGAGGTGGCGTAGTGAGCTAAAGAATGATGATGGATTCAAACCAGATCTGTGAATGGGGGTGAGTGTCAAACGTTTCAGCATTCCGTCCATCATCTCCTTGTGTTTGCTTTGTTCGCCCTAAGTTGGAAGGGTATGCCCAGACGTGGATCCCTTGCTCACTTTGCCACTGGATTCAAGCCAGCCTGGCTGAAGAGGGGTGTTACCCCGAAACCAGTCCCAAGCTGCTTGTTTCTGGTACTGGGAAGTCCTGGCTCGGTAGTTCGGGCTGAACTGTGTCCATGAGACACAGGGTCAAGACTGATTTCCTTATATCTGGGTCTGAAGTGGGGTGGCGAAGTGAGCTAAAGACCAATGATGCTTTGAACCCAGATCTGTGACTGAGGTGAGTGTCTGAAATGTTTTGGAGTTCCGTCCATCATCTACTTGTGTTTGTCTGATGGGTAAGAGGACATATGTAAAGTAGGGTATAGGTACTAGACTACTTTTGATTCACACCACTTGCTCTGTAAATGTGTGTAGAAGAAACTTCATGGGTCACTTTCTGCTCATTATACAGGGCAGCGGGGATTGAAGCTGTGTGTTTAAGTGCTTCCAAGAGATTTGTGTTCTGGGAGTGAAGGCTAAATAGCTCTGACAAGATTTGTGTAGGGGTATGACAGACTGCATAGTTTTCGAGTTAGGGTCATTAGCTGCAGTACACGTTTCAGGCTACATGTACAAGTAGAAAAATACCCGAGATATGGTAGGAGTCAGACATTCAAACTGAACAGAGCACGCTTTCAGTTTAAAGCGCACACCTCACTATCTACAGCCTTCTTTCAGTGTACCTTTGCAGAGACTTATATGGAATCGGATAGAGGGTAATACATTTGGCAACATATTATAAACCTCACTTTCTCTACCAGTTTCATTAGAGAGGCAGAGTTTCCAATGCCAGGCCTAAGCCAAAATCAAAGACTGACTCCCATCATGCCACTAGGGTCATCAGCTGCATGACACGTGTCAGGCTACATGTTCAAGTAGAGACATACCCCAGACATGGTAGCAGTCAGACATTGAAATTGCCCTAGTACATTTAATAAGTGATACTTTTCAGTTGGGAGTGGGTAAACAGATTACTTTGTTCTCTAAAGAATTGCAATTAAAAGCCCTCTTTAACGGTAAAGTTTGATTTTTTTGTCACAATTCTGAAAATACTACTTTTAGAAAGTGGTAATTTTCTTGTCCTAATCATTTGCTTGCATCCTGATGCTGGGTCCCATGAACAAGTGTAGCTGTCAGTTGGTCTTTGTGTATTGACCCCCAGACACTGAGACAAAGGGAAGCTAGGTGCTGGCAGGATGGACCACTCTGACTTAACGAGGGGGAGGAGCTGTCACTTACCATAGTTGCACGTCACAAAATCTCTGCCTTAGCACTGTCAAAAAGGGGTTTTCACGGGTCCTTTGTGAACCCAGATAAGCTGGGTTTAGGACAGGAGGGAAAGGGATGCCTGCACCCAAGAGTGGTGGAAGCCTCTAGAAACCTCTCCTACAAAGTGGGCCGCAGGTATAAATATTTGACATCAGGCCGCAACTTCTTCGGGCCCAGCCAGTATGTGATGCACCCTCGAAGCAGGACTTCGCATCGCAGGCTCCACGTTGACGGCAGTCAGACACGACACTGGACCTCCATTCCTGTCTCACAGCCTCCCAGAACCACAGCTGCACGATACATCTCCCCACCAGGACCTCGCATCACCTCGGCTGCATGACGCATCTTCGATGCGGGCTTTCGCAATGCTTCGCAGCCAGGAATTATGGTACTCTTGTTTAGCGGGCCTAACCTGGTCCCTGCATTCTGCCAGCGCTCCTTCACAGTTAGCCTGCATTTGAAACTTTGTCCCAGAGCAGCATGACCAGAATCACTGTTGGCACTTTGTGGCTCTATTTTCACATACATCTTTAACATTTAATATCTCCAGTTCTACTTTTGTCAGTTTGGTCTTAAAGTATTTATTTAATTGTATGTTATTCTTGGTGTGGGATTTGTCTTGAGCTGTGTTTCACTTTATTACAGTTGGAAGTGCTGCATAAATACTTTACACACTGCCTCTAATTTGAGCCTGACTGCTTGTGCAAACCTATCAGAGGGTGAGCACAGTTCAATTTGGGGTTTGCTTGTGACTTAACCCTGACATGGACTGTAGTCGCTGCTTGAGTAGGGGTTCACTCCCCTCAACCAGTACCCCAATTTCTTACAGCTCCCTTGTTAAAACAAAGCTAACAGTAACCTTATAGCGCCTCACTCCCAGGCGACAATAATGCCACAACCAACAAGTACAAGAAGTGCGTGGAAAGTCTGATTAATGAATATGCTCCACTGAGGAACAAAAGGATCCATGTGCCTAAAGAAAGCGCTTGAGACATCTTGAGAAAAACTACAAGCACACTCTCTTTCTCATCTAGTTAGCCACAGGCCTGCCAGAAACTACAAATCGAACACCTTCAAAGCAAAATCTAGCTACACCGGATCTCTGCTTAACACTTTCAAAAATTATCCTAAATATCTTTTCAATCATTAAACAATCCAACAGCCAGTCCTAAATAACACAGCCATAACACGCCCATGTGAAGATTGTCCACACTTATATGGGGAGAAAGTGGACTCTATTGACCTTTCCCTTCCTCAAAGATCTGACAACCCTGATTACGGAGTACTGAACCACAAACCCCAATGGAGCTGGTTGCCTTTGGCCACAGTCTCCGAGGTGGAGCTACTTGAAAGTCTAACTAAGGTCAATCCTTCCAACCTCCTCTCTCATGCATCTGCTGAGACCTTGGACAAGGAAATGCCCAGGCGGCTGCTACTGCACTGGACTACTGCACTGGACCTCTCTGGAGAATCACTCACCGGAGCAAGTTATTTTTCCCAAATGTTTGTAAATTAGCTAGGTCTCCCCCATCCTTAAGAAGCTCACTGATGACCATGATGCGAACCACTACCACCCAATCTCAACACTTCTTGGGGAAGATGTTAGTATTGTCTTTGGCTTTACAGCTATACCTCCGCATGCAATAAACATCCTTCTTGATTCATTTAAATCTGGCTTCAGACAAGGCTATAGCACAGGCACAGCCACGCTGTAAATTGTGGATGACACTCTCTGCTTCTTAGACTCGAGTATTTGCAGCCTACTTGTGCTTCTGGACCACCCGGCGGCCTTCGATACAATCAACCACCGTGCTCTGATGAACATCCTGAAGGAAGGGATGGGAACTGATGGAACAGTTCTAAAATGATTCGATTTGTATTTGTTTAACCAACAGCAAATAGTTAAAATGGGGAGCGCTGATTCTAGAACAAATACAGACCTAAAACAAGGGGTTACATGGGCTTCAATCCTATGGCCAATCTTGTTCCAGCTTTATCTCAAACCACGTGGAGAGACTCCGAGTAACTCTGGAATTCTTTATCACACCTATCCAGATGATACCCAGATCTACCAGTAAATATCTTGAATGAGTGACATCCTCCTACTCTGCAACACTACTGAAAGGATTCAAGAGAGAATCTCCAAGCACCACCTAAACGAATCCAGAAAGATGATTTTATTTGTAATCTGACCAAAACAAAATCCAACCTCCATGCCCAGGGGTGTCTTGATTCCTTATCTTGACTGAACTTCAAACTGGCCATTTCAGAGAATGCTAAATCGCTGGGTTTCATCCACATTTACCTTCCGAAGCAAGTCTACGCTCAAGAGTGCCTGACGCCAACTTAGTAGTCCATGCGCTAGTACTTTCCAGACTCGACTATAGGAACTCTCTCCTGTCTGGTATCCCGGAGCAAATTAGCATCACAGAGAGAAATGCTTCATACAGTTTTCCACTTTGTGACAGGCCACAATTTTTTTTATCACATTTCTTCTATACTTCGCATCCTACAATGGCTTCCAATTGAAGCATCAGACCAATGTAACACTGAATGCATGACCCACTAAGCCCTCCAAAACTTCACACCCTCCTCCTTTATTTAAAAACTAAAAATCTCTGGATCTCAACAAGAATCAAGAAATTGTAAAGTCCTCCTGCTGGAACAAGCGACATTCAGGAAGGAACACTTTATAAAGCTCACCTTTTCTGCCAGCGCTACAAGGATCTGGAACTCCCTCCCACAACCACATGTCTTGCCACAGTTAAAAAGGAACTCAAAATCCTCCTATTTGAGAGACTCTATAGATAAAGCTATGATCACTTTTCTGCATCCAGTTTTCCAATTTATCTACATTTGAACTGTCCCCGCAAATATGATCCGTGGATTCATCTCTTTTCTTTGTTGCTTTTCTGTAATTTTATGATACCTACAAAAGTGCTTCAATGCCCTTGGGCCAAGACTGTACTATATGAATCCACCAAATTAAATAAACACATTTGGTAGATGTGGAGAATTGACCCCCACCCGACCCCTTCCACCCTCCTCCCCCTTGACCTACCGTCGGAGCGTCTTGGAGGCCGATCCTTCAGTTTCCCGTGTAGCGGAACGACCTGTAAGGAAAAACAAAAGAAAGACTATCAGGAAGGGTGGAGGCGGCACCACAAACCCTTGGTATTGGAGAAGGACTTCTCTCCTTCTCAGGAGGGTGGAGTCACCAAGGTAAAAAGGCAGAGTAAAGGACGAGACTAAGAAGCAGCAGGAGAACGCGGAAGCAAGAACAGCACGAGGAGAGGAGAGCCAGGAGGATCAGAGGAGAGTGGAGCATGAATCACAATAGACCAGAGAGGGCGAATCGGGAGCCCAGAAGAGCAACGTCGGCAGCCCTGAAGACACTCCAGAGAGGTGGTGCAAGGAGTTGTGGATGCCGCTGGAGAGCGTGGATTTGCTTTTCACAACTCAGAAGAGTTTTGGCATTGCAGTGAGTGATTTGGGGGGGGGGGGAGGTGAGACTGGGGAAGGAGGGGAGGTTGGATAATGCGGGCATTTAAGGACGAGGCCTTTTACTGTTTACAGCACTATATTCATGTTTATTGCACTGTTTAACAGACAGTGAGGGTACCTGTGTTTGCTCCTGAAATACATTTGCTTTCGTCCAGCATCAGTATGTTTGCATTTAAGGACATGGTGTGTGCACCTTTCTTTTTTGTTTTAATCACACAGGTGGACAGTGTCTCTAGTCTACGACTACATACATGCTAGGTACACTTAGGTATATCTAGTTAGGGTTGCATTGTAGGAGTACACATTATTACTGTCATGTATTTGTATACCTGCCTGTATTCCTTGTTTTAGCACGATGGTGGGAATCTACCATCCTTTTACTCTGTTGGTGTTTATAATCATTTATATCTGTTTCTGTCTTATGGTTGTTTCAGCACACCTATTTTACACTAGAATGATGCTGGGTCAATAAAGGCTTATTGAAAAACAACCCCACTGTTTATTCTGTGTATTTCTCTGAGACAAAGTGAGCACGAGTGACTGAGCAAAAAGTACTGTACTGTTTCCACAATCCCCGATGGGACAGAGTTGTCATGTTCGATAGTTGCCAAGAACTATTCTCTCTTTGGAAAGAGGAGTTTACAGTGGCACTGTGAGCTAGCTGGTATACAGGCGATCATACCCGGTGGGGGTGTCTGGAATCAGTCTGGACACCAATCACAGTCTATGTTGTCTAAACGCGCAGATCCTATATAGGTTTATAGGAACTACACAACACATGGGTGGACAGTGGCAGTGCCACCTTTCCCTACGTTTTCTAGTAGTGGTTCCCTTATCTTCCAAAGCGAAGGCCTATATATAAGGAATGTTTTCCACAAAGGGAAGACCTCCCGTTGGGCCATATACACCAAGAAGGGGAGTCCTTTGGCTATAGTGGGGGAGAGCCCACGTGTACCTTCTTCCTACCTTCATTACTAAGAAAAGAACCTCACCTCGTAAGGTTCTTTCTCATGGGTGTTGGTGAAGAGTGAACATATTTAGTACAGTTAGTGGATACTTACCACACTTTCTTTCGTCGAGGGTACCGGCGTCGACCACCTCCTGGAAGAACCTAAAAAGGAGAAACAGACACAGTGCATCAGGAAGGACGATACCCATTGACCACTCAGGATAAACAACGTGACACAGCAGTCATATATTGCTTTCATGCTGATAACCTAAAGTCTCACAATTAGTAAATCCACCCAGCCTCCGTGTCCATATATCTGCCCCTCCCTTCTACAGTATAGTAAAGAGAATCCATAAAAACATCTTGTTGAAAAGTTTATGCAGATTAGTCAAAGATTCTAAAGTTATCAGGAAAATAAATAATTGCTTTTTTTAAAAAAAAGATTTTTTATAGAAACTCTGACTCAACCATAATCAAAACTGCATAGGAAGGAAGGAGGGAGAGAGGGAGAGAGAGAAAGAGGAGAGCAGGGGAGAGGGAGAGAGGGGGAGAGGGAGAGAGACACTATGGTTTATTAAGTGGGTTTCAAATGTTATTTTTTAACATAAATTAAGATGTTAAAAGTAATCCTAATCATAACTTCACTGTAACATTTGTTTTTTAGATCGAAGACTACCAGACAGCGCTAAAGACATCTTGGGGACATTCAGAAAATTTCCTTGGGATGCATTCCACCCATTACTTACGATTGGCTTTGGGGTCTGTAACTCACATTCGTCCCTCCCACTACCCAAACATTGTTCACTGTATTCTTTCACAAACTCGTTTTCTGTAAACAGGCCTTTAAATCTTGTTCTTATCTTGCCACATTTGCTGTGCATTTACAGACAGATGTCAAATGTCAAGCTCTTGGTGTTTACTTTTCTTTCTATGATTTCAAAGTGTGAGGATTTATGTGATAATCCTGATGAGGAACCATGTAAGAGGACAGGGTGTAAGATTTTTTTCCAATCATATAACAAAAAATAAGCAATGGCAAAGCCAATAGGTCCCAATTTAGGAACCTACTACCTTTGCCAATGTTTTTTAGCAGAGCTCCACAGAATCAGTTGAAAAGAAAATATCCTGCACCCTATTAGAAATGATTTCCAAATCAGCCTCTAGACTTGCCACCTTTCCTGTTTATGGGTATAAATGCCTGTGATGTCCTGATAGTTTTGTGCTTCAATATGGCCACTGTGCAGGCAGCATGGAGTGTGTTGGTCTTGTAGGGCGTGAAGGTAACTTTAAAGTCCTCAAATGCCTGCTTCACAGCAGGCACCAGATGAGGGGTCTTCCAGCACTCTCACTTAGGCACGATATGATCTTACATTGCTCCCGGGTCTTAGCGCTGGGAAGAGCTGGCAAAGTTGTACATAGGCAGCAGGGGCAGATCATGATGCTGCTAATGAGCACTGCCGAAAAAGGCTTCAATGATACGGCCCTCTGTACCTGCCAATGTCCCCCCCCATCCCCTCACCCAAGATGTCCTTCCATGTCCTTAGGTGCAAATGCCTCACCTTGCATCCAACAGTGAAGCTTCTGGTCGGCAGCCCCACACATGAGCACTTTAGTTGAAATGGCTGCTACCATTATGCAATAGGGACATAGTGAAAAGCAAGAAAATGAAGCGATTTGCTTCAATAAATAGCAAACGTGGCAAGCAGCAATGAGTGAGGGGGTGGGGGAACAGGTTCTCTCACTTTGAAGACAGAGAAAGAACAGAAGCCGTCAAGAAACCAGTGTTTGACACTCGATCTCGGTCTTTGAATGAAAAGCAAATGTGATGAGATAAGAACAAGTTTACAGACAAGCTTGGAGCGAGTGAAAAGACGAGAACTCATGGGAAATGCTATTAGACAAAGAAAAAGAAGTTCCTAAAGCAGTTGCTGGGACACGTGTGAGACTACACATAATGGGGCGGTACTCTGTGGAAGGGAACATCCCAAGAAAAGTAGGGACGAATAGGAAAGATTACCCACTCGGAAGTAAGGCTTTTTAAAGGACAGCCGAAGAAACAAATGAATAGCAATGGGCGGGCTGTAAGCCCACAAAGTATATATGACATGTCTCGAAGAGACAGCGCTGTCTCGACAAGACCTTACACGCATTGAAAATGCAATAGGTCTCGCCTTTGATTAAGTTAAAGCCATTTGCTTTGCTAATTGTACTGTATAGCAAGCAAATGGCTTTAACTTAATAAAAGGCAAGACCTATCGCATTTTCAATGCTTGTTATCCTTTCTAGGTGATAAAATGATGACCATTGAGTTGGACATCCATGAACGTCGGCTGTCAAATACCAGTAATAAGACGAATGTGTGATAAACACAACGTCATGTTGTGCAAGCGTACAGATGAGGGTGTGCCTACAGGTGCACACACTGGATGCAAAAAGCACCCTTGGACAAGCAGGCCACGTCACGAACACAAGGACCACCAGAAGACTGCATGTAGTAAATCATTTTTCAATCGATCGACCCCATCAATACAATCGATTATAACCTCAAGCTGCACTGTTGATCGGCTGACTAGCTGTGAAGAAGACTGCTTTTTAAAGAGCTAGGTGAGAGTGCGTCAGGATGTGTAGGGGGGGGCGTTATTAGCAGTTGTCAGTTGTCACCAAAAAAAGGTGGTATCTCGGAACCCCAGTACACTAATGCAGGCAGACGCAGTGCTACCCGAAACTCCATTCCAGGGCTGGGCTGGGCCCCTGCAGAGCTCAGCGCAATGTGAAACTAAACACAGATCCTCCAGCTAGCTCAATAGTTGGGGGGTACAGGGGGAGGAGCAAGTGATAACAATTGCAGGTTCTGTATCTTGCCTTCCAAAGCTTTCTTGGAAAAGAAAGCCTGCATTCTTCATTTCTCTGGTGCACCTGCTGAAAACAGAAGTCGGGTCGGTGGAGTCAACGTCCGCCTGGCCGCAGGCACGCGTGGATTATTGAACTGCATCTGAGAGTACCAGCCTCCTCACAACTACTCGAATGTCAAGCAGGTAAGACGTGGAAGTTGGGCCACAGAGATGGAAAACCAAAATGGCGATGCTTGTTTACATTCCGGATGAGTATTTACAGCAGAGGTGCCACATTAGAGGATGGGCAGAACCTAGGGTAGCGTTCTGACTAGGAGTACTGAGGAAACACTGGTACTTCTCTTTCCTCACAAAGTCCCCGGAAATAGAAATGTGCTCAGACTTCGTTGAAGCGAGCGTTTTTTTTTGCAGATTTTATTTAGCACAAACTCGACCCGACAGTATTGGAGGGCTTTACACTTCTTAGAATGTAAGGATATTTTGGAATTCGTATCGATTCCAGAAGGTCCTCGTCATTGCGAGAGCAGCGTATGCGCACTGCTAAGGCCAGACGAGACCTAAAATATTAACTGAGGTGATGTTTCAGAATATATCAGAATTAGTACTAATGAAGCATATTGTTTTGTAATTCTGAAGTAAGGAGAAAAATTTTGAGCAGCATAAAAACACATCAACACACTAGGTGATGACATTTACCCACATTATCGTTTATGTGCAGTAAAACTGTATTTCAGTGCAAATGTAATGGTCTTTGCAACTGAAAATGTGTTGTCTATAATAGCAGTGCGCTACCACACCATGTATACTCAACACAACGCTCCTCAACTCCACACCACTCCACTTCAATCTATGCCATGCCACTCCATTCTACACCACTCCCTTTTAAGACACTCTACGGCATGTCACTCGACTCCACACTGCTTCAATCTGCGTGACTCACTCCATGACAAAACACTCCATGACACAACACCCATCGCCCTTACACTCCACACCACATACCCCAGTCCACTCTATCCCCTCTACTCTAATATACCCCAATCTACCCCACCCCACTTGAATCTACCCCACTGCACTATAACCCACCCCATTCCAATCTACTCCACTCTACCCCACTCCACTCAATCTAACCCAATCAACCCCACCTCCCCGGATCTACCCCATTCCACCACAATCTACCACACTCCACTTAAATCCACCCAACTCTGCTCCAATATACCCCAGTCTACCCAACTCCACTCCACTCCAATCTATCCCAATATACTCTACCCCAATCTACTCCACTCCAGTCTACGACATTCGACCCCAATCTACCTCAATCCACTCCACTCCACTCCACTCCACTCTTCCCCAACCTACCCCACCCCAATCAACTAAATGTTAGCCTTGCGAAGTAGCAGCCACACTGGTGTACATAATGGCTAACATTTATTGCCCAAGCAAATAGTTCTGTGATTGGAGAGACCAATTGGCTTAGCAATGCTTGTTTTCAGTGGGTTTTTGCAGGGTCGGCCTTATTTTAACTTTTTCAACATTTTTAAGGGTTTGTGGACACTCTCTTGCGGTTAGTGGACCCTTGCAAACTTGTGCATCCTTATTGGACATTGATAGGGTTTCAGACCAAGCAACAGGTCTCCAAACATCAGAAATGTCCACCGGAGGACAAGACCAATTGCTGTAGTTTTCAGTCAGTAGCCCGCGGTTTGCAGACCTCAGGGGCCAAGATGTGGAACCCAGCCCCATGTCAAAATCAGCAACTTGTTTTTACACTTCACCATCGGGCTACCCCCGTGCCAGGATGGTACCTCAGCTCCTTCTGGCTTCTTTATTCTTTTTGACAGGTTGCGGGGGAACAAGTTCCTTCATCATGTAATGATTTGAGTTGTAGCCAGCCAATCAGGGAGCTTCAGGTCTACAGGCCTAAATTTGGGTTTATGTATCCGAAATGGACGACAGAAGAAAAAGCTCCCTCATCCAATCGGATCCAATATATTTTTACAATTGGGTCCGCAAGTCCAGATTCACTGACCATTCATGGGCTAAAGATCCAGCTTTCTCTATCTTAATTGACTAGTGGCTTAATTTGAAGTTCACAAAAACACTTTCAAAACGCTACATTTCACAAAAATAACTGAATGGATTTATAATAAATGAATCAAAGGCAATATCATTAGTAACAGTTGTAATTTCATTCAACCTTTTTTCTGTACTTTTTTGACAGTTCACTTTAAAGACATGCATGAAACTAGCCAAGCCACACCCAAATAGCTGTGTGCAGAGTCAATAAACTGTGCCAAAGTAATTATATGATCATATATTTATATTTCAGGTCAGGTCACAGAGCATAATTGGAGCAGCTGTTTAAAGGAACAAACGTAACGTCGCTTTTGTTTCTTCTGCTCTATTTTACGAGCTTACTGTGACAAGCAGAGAGAATATATTTATTTATTTAACTTCTTAGAGGAAAGCTAGACCCTTCCTCCATGTTTCTACACATTCCGAGCTACTGCAGCTTTTTTTTTTTATGACTTGTATTGAACTGTTTCTAATATTTGTGTGCAACAAATATTTAACAGGTTTATGGTGTGTTTAATTTTGCACTGGAGATTTTATTTTTAATATTCATGTTGCAAACATGTTTGCCCTTTCATATGAAACAGCTACACACCAAGGTTTTAAGTGATTTGTGGGAAAGGTGATGGGGTGAACATGTATTATATGGGATAAAGTACCACCTGGCGCACATTATGAGAGTATTGCCAGTCACCTTGGAGCCCTATAACCTTATAAAGGAAGTCTGCCTTCAGCATGGTTCCTCTCTACGGTTATGGAATTCCTCGTCGACTTGCAATATCCTTAGAATGTATAGCAGGGGGTACTTTATCCCTAATATATTTTACCTGAAAAACGTTACTGTGAAGTTATAGTTACTTTGTTATAAAACCGTAATGGGTCTTTAAAAAACACATCAGAAATTACCTTAAAAAGAAGGATAAAATGTATTTTTGGTTAAGACTCAAAACCGAATAAACTCCTGAAATTTGTAAGTTATGGTTAGAACCACAATCCGTAACTCACACTACGGGTGTGCAAACCATAACTCAGCATGTTACGTGTGATGATGTGATGACATTTTCATAGTAAAGAGTTTGCTAAAGGCAGGATGCTGCTGTAGGGAGATCATGGCTACTTTTATCTTCCTTAAAAACTTTCACAACACACTTGAGACTGAGCTAGAAGTCGGGAGGGTGAACTCACAAGTGACACATAACCAATCACTTTGTGTATCTGTCTATCATGGGGTGGTGTGTACTCCTGTAGAACACCGCAGTGGCAAGAACATCCCTGGTCATCCCTGCTGTTGAGGCTGAATACATACTTGGATTTTTATATCAGGAACTGGAGTCGTCTGCGTCTTACCCACTGTAACTGTGTAACAGGAAACAGTTCCCTCTCTAAACTGCGCATGTCTGCTATTCTCAATGAACACCACATCACATGCATCAGACTATTGAGTGTGATTCCGCCCAGTAATTCCTCCCATGAACAGCGCTATTTCCAGTTCCTCAGCCTGGAATGGGGACGAATAAGGAAGGATGAGAGCTAAAGGCCTACTCATGCAGAGTACCATAACCAGGCCTGTTTCTGCACAGGAAGGATGCAGTCCTGCGTGGAAACAGAGGAGGAGAATGCAGGGACACATATGCACCCAGTGTACTCGTACTCTGGGGGTCAGTATCGCTCAGGGGCTTCCATCCAAACCAAAATTATCCCCTCGGAGACTTTCTAAAATCTGCCCATATGCATTCTAAAGAGGTTACATGTGTTAGTGTGCACTCCACGTGTCCATTTATAGCGAAACACATACCTGGGGTGGCTTTGGACGACAATAAATGTGATTTTGCATTTCCTCTCTCCATTGAGTCTTCATCTGCAGTATTTATATCCAGTCCTAGGAAGGATGGAGGCACAGACCGACCCCACTCATCAGGACAGAGCAGTTCTGGCTTGCAGTTCTGATGTTGATGCTGTGATTCAGGGTGCAGTAGCTTGTAGTTCTGATCTGAATCCTGCTCCTCATGGTGCAGTGGTTCTAGCTTGTTGTTCTGATCTGAACCCTGTGCATCAGTACAGAGAGTTTCTAGCTTGTAGTTCTGATTTGAATTCTGCTCCTCTTGGTGCAGTGGTTCCACTGTGTAGCTCTCATCTGGTTCATGTGCTTCAGGACGCTTTGATTCCAGCTCTTGATCCTGTGCCGCAGTGTGCAGTGGTTCTAGCTTGTTGTTCTGATTTGAGCCCTGTGCATCAGTACAGTGAGTTTCTAGCTTGTAGTTCTGATTTGAATCCTGCTCCTCAGGGTGCAGTGGTCCCACCGTGTAGTTCTGATCTGGTTCCTGTGCTTCAGGAAGCACTAACTCTAGCTCTCGGTCCTGTGCCGCAGTGTGCAGTGATCTTAGCTTGTAATTCTGATCTGAACCGTGTGCATCAGTACAGGCCGGTTCTAGATTGTCATTTTGATCTGGTTCCTGTGCTTCAGGGCGCATAGATTCTAGCTCGTAATTCACATTTGGATCCTGTGCATAAGAAAGTTCCTGCTGCAAGCATAGGTGTTGCTGGAGGCACTGGGTTTGTTGTGACCCCAACTCATCAAAGGACAATAGCACAAACTCTATGTGTTCGTCTGATGACATCCCATCAGGTGACACAGGTTGTAGGCTGCGGTTCTCCTGGGGATCTCGGCAATCAAAACACATCAATTCTTCCTCTAAGGGATCATCAGGTTCCTTCCCATCTGGTGACGTGGGTTGTATACAGTGGTTTTTCTGTGGTTCCTGTCCATCAGGAAATAGCGGGTGTGGGCAGATGTTCTGTTGCTGGTCCCAGCTATTAGCAGACAATGGGGATGGTTCTTGCTTCAGGTGCACATCTGGTTCCCTCTCCTCTTGGAACGCTGATTGTATGCTGTGGCATTGCTGTGGTGTCTGGCACTCAACAAATTCCGGCTGAAGATACAGCTTTGCTCCTAGTAATCTGCCTGGAGGATCTGTCTGAGGGCACCTGGATACAGTACAACCCTGCTGTAGTACATTTCCATCTGGAAACCCAGGTTGCAAGCACTGGTCCTGCTGTGGGTGACGTCGATCTGGAAACATTGGCTGTAAACAAAGGCTTGGCTCCTCTGGACGCACTTGAACATCGGTCGGAGAAGAGAGCATACAGTTGTGCTTTGGTGCATGCCCGTGAGAGAACACCGGCTGAAGAAACAAGCTTGGTCCACCTGGCCTGTCCAGTTGAGGTGTCGCAGGAGACCGGCTAACAGCACAATCTCTAATGCTCGCCGGACAGACCATCTCCACAGACACTCCACCATTTTGTAGGGAACCTTGATCCTTTTCTATCCAGATTTTCTTAATAAGGCCAGCGACTCTAGAAGGTACGTCCTCCACAGTGTTCAGCAAGTTATCCAGTTTGGCTTCCAACTCCTCCAGCAGGGATAGAAGGATAATGTGCGGCAGGTTCTCCAAAGGCGGTTCCAGCTCCTGGTTTCTCTGAGCATCATTTCGGGATCTTGAAGCTGAGACGTCATGAAGAGGTAAAGATGGGACTGTGGCTCTTACGGATTCACGTGAACACTGCGCTGTCACTTTATTTGCTGGAGCCCGTCTTCTCCCCATAACAGTATTTTGATTTTCAAGTGTCTGCAGAGGGCAGGAAAACAGAAAAGATAACACGTTATCACAGGACAGTTAGGTCAAAATACTCCTTCCTGTCTCACCAAGCCCGTTGTGATCAGAGAAAATTGCGAATTTCTAAAACCAGAAAAAAATTAAATCATTAAAATTTAACGAAATCCATAACATAGTTCATGTATTAAAAAAGGCACTGATTTGAAATGCGTTTCCAACACTATGGGCCTGATAAAAATCTTGGTGGTAATGGTCTCGCAGTCACTTATTAGACGGATTCACTGCCTGCCTACTTGGCGGTTCACCTGCTCTATTTAGATGTTGGCAGGCCTATAGATGATAAAAGGCCAGAGTCAGGCCGACTCAGTAAGGAATTTTCAACTGCGTCAACAGCGTCATAGGCAGAAGCGGCTGCTGACTGGACGATTAAGATGTGGCTTTCCATCAAGACAACTGTGGGGGAATCCATCCTACTATGAGTTGGCGGAATCGAAGGAAATGAGGTATACATGTACCTTTTTAGGTTTCGACCTGGCGAGGGGCAAAGCCCCTCCCAGATTGAAAACTATTGTCTACAGTAGGGATGTTCGGACCGCCTCTGTTTCCAATTGGCTAGCTCCATAAATGGAGACTAGCCATTGGGAGACAGAGGCTGTCAATCGCGCTTTCTCTTGAAAACGCGATTCGGGGGCGTTTCTGGTGCTTTTTTAAACCCCGACCCTTTGTCCCGGGCCGCGCTGCGATTGGCTGCCGGCCCGGGACACCCCCTTGACGTCATTCCCGGGCCGCGCTGTGATTGGCTGCCGGCCAGGACACCCCCGTGACGTCAGCCAATCACAGCGCGGCCCGGGACCTGACTTGTTAGGTTTTGCCTCGGCAATGCGTACGAAGTACGAATGCACCAGCAAAATCTAATGTTTTCCTCTGTGGAGGGGGGTTGTTTTTGTGTCATTTCATGCCGACCACGAGCCCAGGTGAGTGCTTGTCTTACTTAGCTAGTGCAGTCATGGCTAAAAACGAGCTGGTGCAGAAAGCCAAACTGGCAGAACAGGCCGAGAGATACGATGACATGGCACAGAACATGAAGAAGGTAACGGAGGAATTTACATCCCGCTCCCGCACGTTTTCGCTCTTCATGTATTTTTTCTGTCTGCTTTTGTTTACATCCCGCTCCCGCCCCCCCCCCCTCCACCGCCAACGGAGGAAGCCTTCCCGACCCCCCTCCCGCTGTCCCCCCCCACCGCCAACGGAGGAAGCCTCCCCCTCCTCCCCCCCGCTCGGTAGTTATGCGCTTGTTCACTAGTAGATGCTTCTTACACTGTCCGCTGGTGCCACTTAAAGCACTGATCACTGGTACATGCTTCTAGTGCTTAATTTGAGCCTGTGTGGGCACCAACAATTAATTCTCCTCATTAGACTTTTTCCGAGAGCAAGAGAAGGAAAAGAACACAAAACAGAAAGACGGGAGAAGAGAAAGACGGAAACCCCGCCATAAACGGAGAAAGCAGGAACCTGTAAAACTGAGATAAGGGGGCAGGGAGTGACTGGCAGCGAATTAAAGAGGGCAGCGGTGGATTTAAGGCTCCGCACCCTTGGTATTCGACAGGCTGACATTTTATAGCGCCAAACACAGGTGTCTGAGCAGCGCTTTAGTCCCCAGCACTTGTTATTTCACAAACAAAGCGCTGCGGGCTTCTCCCTCTGCCCTCAGCGGCTCTCCTTCCTCAGAGTGCCTCTGCCTGCCAGCCCCACTCTTTCCACACTGCCCGCCAGTGCCAGCTTCTCCCTGACGGTGCCACATCAAACCGCCAACTGTACCCAGCAAACTCCTCAGGCTGGTTGTGGAAGCGGAGAATAAGCTTCGGGACAATCCAGGGTCTTCTCTGCTCGGACTAAACACACCCCGCTGCTGGACGCTGTGTCCCTTCTTCTCCTCTCCTCTCGCTTCCTCTCACCCTCCCCCTCCTTTCGCCCTCTTCTCTTTTCCTCTCCTTCCCTCCTCCTTTTGCCCTCTCCTCCCCTCCTCCTTTCACCCTCCTCCTTTCGCCCTCTTTCCCTCTTCCTTTCGTCCTCATTTTCCCTCTTCCTTTTGCCCTCTCCTCCTCCTTTCGTCCCTCCCCGCCCCTCTTCCTTTCGCCCTCTTCCCCTCCTCCTTTCACCCTCTTTCTTGCGCCCTCTCCTCCCCTCCTTTCGCCCACTTTCCCTCCTCCTTTTGCCCGCTCCTTCTCTCTTCCTTTGGCCCTCTCCTCCTTTCGTCCCTCCCCTCTTCCTTTCGTCCTCTCCTCCCCTCTTCATTTCGTCCCACCTTCCTTCTTCCTTTCACCCTCTCTTCCACTCCTCCTTTCACCCTCTCTTCCCCTCCTCCTTTCACCCTCTCCTCCTTCTCCTTTCACCCTCTCCTCCTCCTTTCGTCCCTCCTTCCCTTGCTCTCCTCCAGCTGCATTTCGCTCCTGTCCTGCTCTCGTTTCCCAAATTTCTATTTTTATGCTCTGACATGCGTGCTTTAATGGTTTTCCTTTAAGTGTTGACCTTTTTTATTACCCAGACTTTAAAGGCTTTTGGATCTCCGTCTGCAAGGCCTGCGGCGAGCGCATCGCACGAGGGGACACCCTGCCGGCGCTTTACTGCTTTCCGTGTACAGTGTACACACGGGGGCCTCACCCGCCCCCCCTTCACCTCCAATACAACCAATCTGCTACCCGCTTCTAAGCAGAAGCAGGCTAGAGGCATGTGTCAGACCCTAGGTACTGGAAAGGCACTTCGTAAATTCAAATCCTAGCTGCCCTCTGACGTAAGCCCTTGGACGGGTCATTTCTACATCTGGATTTTGGCAGCTCAGATGTCAAACAGGCCTGCACCTATCCTTCTACTTTCCCTCTTCCTTTCGTCCTCATTTTCCCTCTTCCTTTTGCCCTCTCCTCCTCCTTTCGTCCCTCCCCGCCCCTCTTCCTTTCGCCCTCTTCCCCTCCTCCTTTCACCCTCTTTCTTGCGCCCTCTCCTCCCCTCCTTTCGCCCACTTTCCCTCCTCCTTTTGCCCGCTCCTTCTCTCTTCCTTTAGCCCTCTCCTCCTTTCGTCCCTCCCCTCTTCCTTTCGTCCCACCTTCCTTCTTCCTTTCACCCTCTCTTCCACTCCTCCTTTCACCCTCTCTTCCCCTCCTTCTTTCACCCTCTCCTCCTTCTCCTTTCACCCTCTCATCCTCCTTTCGTCCCTCCTTCCCTTGCTCTCCTCCAGCTGCATTTCGCTCCTGTTCATCCCATGACCTGCTCTCGTTTCCCAAATTTCTATTTTTATGCTCTGACATGCGTGCTTTTATGGTTTTCCTTTAAGTGTTGACCTTTTTTATTACCCAGACTTTAAAGGCTTTTCGATCTCCGTCTGCAAGGCCTGCGGCGAGCGCATCGCACGAGGGGACACCCTGCCTGGCAGTCGCTGACTAATACAAAGTGTATGGGTGGGAAATTATGGGCCTCGTACATTAAGGAAAGACAAGTTCGGTATGTTAAAATAAATGGTTTACAGTGTGCAAAAAAGTATGGATTCCTTCAGAAAAAGTGACAGGAATAACTAACATACGAATCGAGTTACACTCATTTCCCTAAAATGTATCCATCTGAAAGTACCATGCCTCCATAGACGACTTTAGGTCACCCTATATGGAAATCTGTATGTCTGAGAGTGAATATGTGACTGTGTGTGAGGGACAGGTGTCTAATGAATGGACGTGTGACCATGTGTGTGTGATTGATAGTTTAATGCAGGTGGGCATGAGATTGCTGGTGTTTGCTGTATGTGTATGTGTGAGAGTTAACATGCAGCAATGTGTGTGTATGGTTGCATGTGTGACGAATGGGTGTGTAGCTTCATGTGTGTGTTTGACAGTGTTGCCACGAGTCAACGTGATGTTAATTGTGTGACATTTGCAGTTTCTGTTTGCCTGCTGTTGGTGGACCTGAGTAGCGCTTGGAGATTAGAACTTGCCCTTGATCTATGTCTTATTTATACCATCTACTTGCAGAATAATAGATCCACTTCCTTGTTTCCGTCAGGAGAATTTATTCAAAATCAATAAGAGAAAATAAATGTATATTTTAAATGTAAAACTCAAGTAAGTAAGCTTCATTCATCAAGGGCAAAGGCGTACTGCAGTCCTCACATCCCACTCCGGCTATCAGCCTCTTCACAAATCCTCTTCCTGTCTTTCTTGTTAGATCCCTCTTTCTGCCACTCACTCCTTTGCACTTTTCCCTGCACCCTCTCGTCTGTTTATCTTCCATCACTTTTCCTATTAATCCTTTGCAACACTCCCTCTGTTCTTTATATCACTATTACATCTATTTCTTGTCTCTAATTTCCTCAAACTCATTATCTTTTGCTACTCCTAAATGTATGCTCCCCAGCACACTACCCCTTTCTTTCGCCCTCTCTCTTTCATCTATTTCTAAAGTCACATTTATATCACTTTGTCCTATTTACTGATTTTCATATCCCCATATCCCTTTTTTCTATATTAACCTTTCCACAAGCTTTCTATTTCTACTGCTCACTTTTACTTGCAATAGAGAAATATTACAGAACTAAATATGTATATTCTGTTAATATCTCATATCAGCATGAAGGAGGGGTTAGAGAGCCTGACAGCATTTTCATTTAATGGTTTATGAGTTTACATCATCGTCTACGTAGCCTTTCAGGAGCTAATATTCACATCTATAACAATCATCTGGATTTTTGCGACTTAGAAGGAATCCGCAGCATCTCTGTCACACAGCTCATTTAAGAGTATAGGGTCTGGACCAGCCTTATGTCCTCAAGCAGTTTCCCATTTTCTGTTCTCTGTGCCTCACCCAAAAGCGTTTATCTACTTGGAAGGTGGTCTGGTTTGGTTGATCAGTGTTGCCAGACCAGTTGTTCATTTGCAGGCAGGTCCTTGATTTCCAAAGAAAGTCGAGTATGCTTCATAAGGCTTGAGGAAATATCTCTGGCTAGCTGACAGTTTTATGTATACAATATATTATTGGTCAGATGCCAGTATATTTGCTCCAAATTTCTCCAGACCCTTCTTGCATCGCTCTTTTTTCTACTTTGTAAAAGAAAGCATGGATAATAAATTCACTTTTTTTTTAAAAATGAAAGGAAAAAAACAAGCGGTGTCTTTGGACAAGACTCGGTGCGGTGCTTAATCTCTGTTTACCACTTTTTCTGTCTGCTTTCTCTCCATGGTGACCACTTTTCAGAGTATTAGTGGTGTAGTTGTTATCTCTTTCAACAAGAACAACTATTTTCCGAGTCGCTCCTGGGAAGAGTCCAGTTAATATTGCAGGCCTTTAGTCCTGAGGGGTCCATATTTCCCGGGACAGACTTCAATCACAGCTTGGCCTCACTACGCTGGCTGATGTGCTTGGAACGTTGAAATCGCATTTGCGAGAGATTAAGCTATTGCCATTGTAAATGACAATGCCATTTATTTATCTGTTTTCAAAACCAACACATAAATAAAAAGTTTGTCATTCACAATGCCAATAGCTCAAACTTTTCCAAGGGCGAAACCGTTGCATTGTAAATGCTTGTTTTTACTGGTTTCTATTTCTGTCTTTAACCCCTTCGTCCATGTCCCCCTTTGCTGCTTCGACTGTACAAGAACGCCAAACAACTCCATTGTCGCCAGGATCTGAGGCAAGCTACTTTCACAATTGTCTTAGTGTGTTAACAATTGCTGTAGCCTCATGTATTGTTGCCTCACACTTACATTCAATTTATTCTAATGTGTAATGCAGCAATGTTTCTTTTAAACTTAACAAGGTCTTTTTACACTTAAAAACAAAATATTGTTGTGGTGGTTGTAGGTGTTGCACTTGTGGTGCTCGTGGGTGTGGATTATACAGTGTGAGAATGTTGTTTATGTGGCATGTAATAAGTAACAAAAAGGGGCATGACACATTCCCTACATATATATTTAGAAGGTCACAACAAAAATGTGTATTGACACATTAATAAGTAGTACTTACAAGTCAACAATCCACCAGGAACTTACTCCATCAGCAAACCACTGCTAGGACAACACCAGCACAACAGGGACATCTAAATAGGCTTGCCGCAATACCGCAGGGGTACAAAAGGGGGTGGTGATGGATGGAGCATCTGAATCAATCAAACACTCACACCCAGTCAAAAGATCTGGGTTTAATCCATCACCGTTCTTTAGCCCACTCTGCCACCCCAGTTAAGACATGGCTATATGCAGATCAGTCTGACCCTGTGCCTCATGGGAACAGTCCAGCCCGAACTGCCAAGCCATGTCTTCCCTGGACCGGAAACAAGCTTCCGAGGACCGGTCCCTGGACCGGAAACAAGCTTCGAGGACCGGTTTCTGGCATTCCAGCCGTCTTCAGCCCGGCTTGCTTGAATCCAGTGGCAAAGCGAGCAAGGGACTCACGTCTGAGCATACCCTGCCACACTTATGGCGGCCAAAAGCGGTATAAAAGGGGGTGGTGATGTACGGAGCATCTGAATCAATCAAACACTCACACCCAGTCAAAAGATCTGGGTTTAATCCATCACCGTTCTTTAGCCCACTCTGCCACCCTAGTTAAGACATGGCTATATGCAAATCAGTCTGACCCTGTGCCTCATGGGAACAGTCCAGACCGAACTGCCAAGCCATGTCTTCCCTGGACCGAAACAAGCTTCTGAGGACCGGTTTCTGGCATTCCAGCCGTCTTCAGCCCGGCTTGCTTGAATCCAGTGGCAAAGTGAGCAAGGGACTCACGTCTGAGCATACCCTGCCACACTTAATGGCGGCCAAAAGCGGTACAAAGGGGGTGGTGATGGACGGAGCATCTAAATCAATCAAACACTCACACCCAGTCAAAAGATCTGGGTTTAATCCATCCCCGTTCTTTAGCCCACTCTTCCACCCCAGTTAACCTCATGCGCTAGCGGAATTCCGCTCCTGCGCTGAGATTTTTTAAATCTCACTTTACGTGACGAGCTGGGCTCGTCATCAGCGTGCGAGGAGGCTACGCCATGACAAGCCCAGCTCGTCATTAGCCTTGAAGGGGTTAAGTCATGGCTATATGCAAATCAGTCTGTCCCTGTGCCTCATGGGAACAGTCCAGCCCGAACTGCCAAGCCATGTCTTCCCTGGACCGGAAAGAAGCTTCCGAGGACCGGTTCCTGGCATTCCAGTCGTCTTCATCCCGGCTTGCTTGAATCCAGTGGCAAAGTGAGCAAGGGACTCACGTCTGAGCATACCCTGCCACACTTATGGCAGCCAAAAGCGGTACAAAAGGGGGTGGTGATGGACGGAGCATCTGAATCAATCAAACACTCACACCCAGTCAAAAGATCTGGGTTTAATCCATCACCGTTCTTTAGCCCACTCTGCCACCCCAGTTAAGACATGGCTATATGCAAATCAGTCTGCCCCTGTGCCTCATGGGAACAGTCCAGCCCGAACTGCCAAGCCATGTCTTCCCTGGACCGGAAACAAGCTTCCGAGGACCGGTTTCTGGCATTCCAGCCGTCTTCAGCCCGGCTTGCTTGAATCCAGTGGCAAAGTGAGCAAGGGACTCACGTCTGAACATACCCTGCCACACTTATGGCGGCCAAAAGCGGTACAAAACGGGGTGGTGATGGACGGAGCATCTGAATCAATCAAACACTCACACCCAGTCAAAAGATCTGGGTTTAATCCATCACCGTTCTTTAGCCCACTCTGCCACCCCAGTTAAGACATGGCTATATGCAAATCAGTCAGACCCTGTGCCTCATGGGAACAGTCCAGCCCGAACTGCCAAGCCATGTCTTCCCTGGACCGGAAACAAGCTTCCGAGGACCGGTTTCTGGCATTCCAGCCGTCTTCAGCCCGGCTTGCTTGAATCCAGTGGCAAAGTGAGCAAGGGACTCACGTCTGAGCATACCCTGCCACACTTATGGCAGCCAAAAGCGGTACAAAAGGGGGTGGTGATGAACGGAGCATCTGAATCAATCAAACACTCACACCCAGTCAAAAGATCTGGGTTTAATCCATCACTGTTCTTTAGCCCACTCTGCCACCCCAGTTCAGGCATGGCTATATGCAAATCAGTCTGACCCTGTGCCTCATGGGTACAGTCCAGCCCGAACTGCCAAGCCATGTCTTCCCTGGACCGGAAACAAGCTTCCGAGGACCGGTTTCTGGCATTCCAGCTGTCTTCAGACCGGCTTGCTTGAATCCAGTGGCAAAGTGAGCAAGGGGCTCACGTCTGAGCATACCCTGCCACACTTATGGCAGCCAAAAGCGGTACAAAAGGGGGCGGTGATGGACGGAGCATCTGAATCAATCAAACACTCACACCCAGTCAAAAGATCAGGCCTGACTGCGACAGATTACTGTCAGCCAGCAGACAAGACCACTGCATCGGAGGAGGTGAACTGAAATGAAAATATCAGCATTTGTAAAGCGCACAGCAACCTCCGGAGAGGTGTCCCGGTGCTGGGGGCCACCGGGGAGACTAGGCAAGCTTTTGCCCAGAGTCACAAGGTGCTGGGCTAACCTGCCGCCAGAGCCGGGGATCGAACCGTGAGCCCTCGTGTTCCGGAGTCGGCCGCCCTGGCTGCTGCACCACAACTCTTCCCTTACCACTTCCGTGACGGAAAACAGTCTGTCGATGTAGGCGGCGGTTCAAACTGCACACATCTAAATACAGCGGGCGGGACACCATCAACTTGACGGAGTACTTAAAACCACCGCCACAGAGGGACTGCGGGAGGTACCGCCAAGATCGAAATCAGGCCGTGTGTCTGGTCCTTGCTCTGCTCAAACCGCACACTGTGTCAACAAAAAAACAGAATTGCAGCAATTGAAGGTTTAAAATACCCCAGCAGACAAGACTGTGCTATCATCCTCACTTGCACTGTACACCCCTCTTTTGCAATATTCGTTTCAGTGACTGAAGCAAGCCCCAACATGCCAAACCTCTACAGAATCTACAAAATGGATATGTCATTGCATATGTAGAGAGCATGTTCAATCTGAGGTTTCTTAGCACTAAATCAGAAATACACAAAAGAGGAGACAACAAATCGGACCAGGAAGGATGTTGTATAAGTAGGCTTGTAGATTGTCAGATATCTGGGAAAAAACTTGAAGTTAGATTCAAAATTGATTTAGCCGAGAGAGAGATCCCTATGGAAGGTGCTTGTACCACAAAGCTGCGTCCACCTGATCTGGCCTTCTGTAATTTCGGAATAGACAGTAAATTTCAAGTGAGCTGATCTCTGGTTTTGTATGGGTGTATGGATTTCCACCTGGTTTGCAATGAAGTGAGGGGCTAGACCTCTCAAACCTTTAGGGCTGAGGCAGAGGGTCTTAGAGGAGATTTGTTATTTCAATATAGGTGTGGCGTGTGTCCACCTCAGAAGATGATCTAGTAAACAAGCTGCGTTGCTGTGAATTACTTGTAATCTATGAATGGTGTTATTGGGTATCCTTACATATACTCGGTTGGCATAATGCGATCTAGATAGGACTGCGGCCACCGCTATTGCTTTTCTTGCATAAAGTGCGAGTAGGGGGGCTAGTTTCTGAAGCAGTTTCAGCACAAACCTGCATTTAGATCCTACTGCTCCAGTCTGCTGGTTCTTGCTAAGTATGCTATTGATTATCACTCGAGGCCTTTAGCTGTGGGTTTAGGCTCCGGTAACAATCTCATTTTTGTTGGAGAGTAAAGTTGGTTCCAAAGATTGGTCTTATTCTTTAGACTTAAAATCTCAGTTTTGGTAATATTCAGCTTCAGTTGATTCAACCTCGTCAAGTAATTATCAAATTGCATCATATTTTGGAACTGGAGTTGTGAGACGGACATTCTGCCAACACAAATTAACAACTGAGAGTCGGTGTAGTTGTAAAACCTGTAACGTCTTGAGGACAGTTCTTTCACCAATAGCTCAACTCAAATGACAGAGGTGCGGGAAGAATGATAATCTCTGGTGTACCCTAACAACAATCAGTAGGAAGGAATTAATTCATTCCAGGGCAGAGTCCTGAGAGCCAGCTTCTTCTAAATGGTCGACCAACATGCGATGGTAGACCTTCTCAAAAGGTGACCACAAAATTTTAAAGCACTAGAGCAGAGATCTGTCCTAGAGTATCATCCCATCTTAAGGTATCAAACACAAATAGGATGACTGACTCGGAGGGGGTGGAAAAAGTTTGTGATTGAAAGTGATCATGGTCCTCTAAAGCAACATGAGATTGTATGTTTTTTTCAGGTCAAAGGAGTTGAAATATTAGCCTATAATTCTTGAGTATATTGGGGTAATCTCCCTACTCTTTCACTAACACAAGCATTACAGCATTTTAAAATGCAGTTGGAACGATCGCTCGAGCTACTGAATTGTTGAAAACGGTCTGCAGAGGATTGCTCAAGACCTGGCTTTTCGACGGAGACACAGCACCCTCAGCGCCCAGATACCCTTGGGGTACGCTTTATAAATGCTGATTGATTGATTGATTGATGAGGTCCGAGATTCCATGACTATTGGACGGCAAGGGTCAGTTGGTGACCCGGATTTGACCTTGAACATAAATTCATGGAGCTTGTTTATTTCTTCAAAAAAGGATAAGGAGAGTAGAGTTATTTTCAGACTCAACTTCAGAATTACTTCTGCTGTAATGTATACTATCTTTAATCAACTTTTTCGTTACTAAAAAAGTATTTAGATTATCAGACAATTCCTCAGTAGGAAACAGGGTAGTTCTGATTATATTTGGTGATGACAAATGATTCAGGATATCAAAAAAATTCTGTTTATTATGTGCTCCAAAGATTTATTCGTCTAGCAAAATGGCTTTGCATGAAAGGTTTTTCCTTTATATCCTGCAAGTTCCGTTTTAAATTGGATTTTGCTCTCTTCATCATCCCTTTCCCGCCAGTGTCAACGTAATGCAGGTTTCACCTCCTTTAACTCTGGCTTGTACCAGGGCACTGATTGGTGCGGGTTATAACACGCCGTTGGATTCTCTGGGGTGTGGGTTACTAGCCTGTCTGAGCCACAGAGTGAATTATATTTCTTTGGAGAGAATGTCTTCAATTTATGGTAAGAGGGGGGGAGGTGTTTGAAAGTGTTGATAACAATGGCTCTGTATTAACTTTTCGCCATTTGCATATGGTTTTAATTCCCTGCTTGTGGATCAAGTTAGAAAAATCTACCGGAATACAAACATTGATCAAATATTGATTGGACCATATACAAGAAGGGATGATTATATTCAGTCAAGTCAAATTATACAGCCAGATCAGATCTAAGGGATTTCATTTTATGTGACCTGAGTTGGTAATGTGCTGGTGTAAATTCATCATTAACTCAGCAAATTCATTATCTTTAGGGGCTGAGTTCAGGTAATGATTTCCAAAACTGGATAGGGAAGCAGAGCTACACTTTCAGTTTGAGTAATTTGTAAAAGATAAGTGTGAATCCACTAGTGAATAATTGCTGCTATCCCATCTCCTTTCTCTGAGCTCTTCCTCCTTGGGTTATCTTTGGGTATGGCTTCTGGAGATCTGGAGTAGATTCCTCTGACAACCAGGTTTCAGTTAAGAACAGTATATCCAGCTTAGGAGGTTCTAATAATTTGAGTATGCCCACCTTATTTTTGCCTAGGGAGGGTGGGTTTAGTAAAGCCCCTTTTAACGACTCCTCAATCTGAGGATGTAGAAGAGGATTATTGTTTGTTGGTCCGGAGTGAGGGCTGTTGAGTACCAGATTACTCTATAAGTGTGGCTAGCATACATGCCATTTCCTTCTGAAGTCGAGGTAAGCATGAGGGACATACTAAAATCTGTGTACCTGAAAGACAATAGATCGTATACTGAAGATGAGAAATACTGAGTATACTACCTGATTCCTGGTCCCAGCGGAGGCGGCCAGGTGTGCCTGGGAGCAGACGGGCTTGTCTTGGGTAAAATGCTTGCAACGCACATGCCGATTTTTGCTGTGAAGTTTTAGGACCATAGGCATTTAACATTTAGTTTAGAATTGAGTTTTTTTGTAGAGATCAACAGAGGTCCTGATGAGTAGGCAGGAGGGGGTCTGCCTATGAAACATGTCATGTCGACTAAGTAGACTACACTTGTAATTCTACTTACTAACCCCCTTTTTAATGTTCCCAGCTTGCGAAGCCATTAAAGTTAGTTTTTTCGACTAGCCAGGGAAATTTTTACCTTTTTTTACACCACCATTCACGTAAATAGGTCCCTACACTCCCTAACACATATCACTATCCTCATCACATCACATAGCCTATTGTCAAAAATATAAGTGCTCCCGCGTCACTCGTAGGTCGAAGCACGCCCCGCCCCGTAGAGGGACGGGAAGACCCCACGGCTGAGTGCCGATTGAGTGGAGAGCTAACAGGAAGTAGGCAGACCAATCGGTGTGCATTTCGTCTGAGCGGGAGGGCGGAGCCAGGAGCCCGCGCTTCCCACTACTTAATCCAGTGAGTTGGCGGACGCGCAGCATACCACTAGTAAGCTGCTGCTGCTGAACGCTTATCCTGTTATTTTAATGTTGCCTATCTAGCACATCACTCGGTTGTATTTTTAACTTTGCTTATCTTGCACAATATTTTTAATAGAGGTAAGGAAGGCAGCGAGTTAGGCTGCTCCCTCCTACCGTGTCTCTTTGGCTGCTGTATTTTTAACTTGCCTATTTTGCACAGTACTTTTAAAATAAGGAAAAGGAAGGCGGTGAGCTAGGCTGCTCCCTCCTATCGTGTTTCTTTGGCTGCCTACTCCTGAGCTCCGGTCCACCACGGCTGAGTGCCGATTGAGTGGAGAGCTAACAAGAAGTAGGCAGACCAATCTGTGTGCATTTTGTCTGAGCGGGAGGGCGGAGCCAGGAGCCCGCGCTTCCCGCTACTTAACCCAATGTGCCAACGGACGCGCAGTGGGCGAGCCGCTGGCGCGCTGAAGGCGCGCCTAAGGCAAGCCTGTCTGCGCCCGTCGCGGCAGGCCGGGGCCAGGGGCCACAACCCCTGCCGGTGGCACTCTATCCTTACACACTACCATCAGCTACACACGGAATGAGCTGCTGGCCTATGCACCCAAACCATGCAACAATTCTGCACAGTGTTTTTTGGCCTGCCCCGGACTTTCACATGGCCCAATTTCCTGCCGCGCCTGTAAATGGTCAAGCATGGGTCAATATCAGTCAGACAGCTGGGATAGCCGCGATCACCCGAAACTCCTCTGTTTATATTTCTATGCTAGATCCCTCTCTAAGCATGCCATCGACATATGGGACCTATTAAATGATAAGAAGCCAGAACTGGTCTTCATAACCGAAACATGGCTGAATGATACTAACTCTCCAGATCTGGCCAATGCATTACCCAGTAACTATAAAATTATTAAACAAGACCGATTCGGGAGCAGGGGTGGGGGAGTTGCCATAATATTTAAGGACTACTTAACTTGCCTTCTGGTGCAAGCAACCCCTTACAACGAACTTCAAATTCTCCCCTTCCAATTACTCCACGAAGGTCTCAATATTTTAGCAGGAACAGTAATCTATCGCTCCCCAGGCCATCAAGTCAAACTTAGCACTAAACTACTCACTCAACTTCTTCAAACCTGTCTAAAACACAAAAACTACCTGGTAATTGGAGATTTTAATATACATTATGAGAAAAAAGACAATCTAGCTGTCTCTCAACTGGAGAGCGACATGCGGATTCTCAATTTTAACCCCTTCGGTGCTCATGACGAGCTCAGCTCGTCATGACCCCACCGTTTCTATTATGGTCCAGCACAGGAGATAAATACCTCAAGCAGCCAAGGTGTTAAACAGTGGATAGAAGGACTGACCCATAGAGCTGGTCATACACTTGACCTACTCTTCTCCAATAACGATGCCACAGTCATTCATGAGATCAAGCCACTACTCTGGACAGATCATTCGCTCATAGTCTTTACGCTAGGCCTACCTGTTAAGATTACCAAATCCAGGGAAAATCATCAAACTTCTAGTCGAACCTGGAGGCTAGTCAATGAATCCACCTTTGAAACACATTTCTCAGGCACTAATCTAGAGATCTCAGATGATACCACAGTATGTTCAGACGCAGCCATCCTTGAAACTGAGATTTATCGAACGCTGGATAATTTGGTCCCCATTCGGAAATCCCAGAAACGGCCCCATACTGAAAAATGGTATACTCCACAACTAAAAAGCCTTAAGAGGGAATGTCAGAAACTTGAACAACAGTGGAGGCTGTCCAAAAATGAAGCAAACAAACTAAAATCCAAGTTTAAACTTAGATCCTACAACCTTACCATAAGGATAACAAAAAAATCCTACTATTTCCAGCGCATCAATAAGAGCTGTAACTCAGCCAAAGAACTTTTTAAAATTGTGAAGGAACTCAACAAGCCGTCTAGTATGACCCAAAGCCTAACCCCCTCAGTCGAGGCCTGTGACAGAATCAGTGTCTTCTTTACGGAACAAATAAGAAAGATCTACACCATTTTCAGCCCCCACAGCTCCCATAGTAAAACTAATGCAATTAACACGGTCTTCTCAATTCCATACTCGGAAGCCACATCAACCCTGGGTAGTTTTACCCCCTTCACAGCCGACGAGGTATTGAAGGCAATGAGCACAGTAAAATCCGGATCCCCGTTGGATCCCGGTCCCCGCTTCATTTTCACGCAGATTGCCCCCACTCTCTGCCCACTGATTACCCAGCTTTTTAACAAATCCCTAAGAACCGCCATCTTTCCCGAGCTATGGAAACATGCCTCAGTGATCCCCCTCTTAAAAAAAGCAGGAACGGATGCTCTCAATCCTGAAAATTACCGTCCAATCTCTCAGCTCCCCTACCTCTCGAAGGTCTTAGAGAAATTGGTAAATGGGCAGCTGACCAAGTACTTGGAAACAAATCATCTCCTTGATTCCTCTCAGACAGGATTCAGAGCTAACAACAGCACAGAGGCAACGCTGTTGGCAGTGTCGGACAGTATCAGATCATGCACTGACCAGGGTTAGGCAGTTGCTCTGATACTGTTGGACCTGTCGGCAGCGTTCAACGCGGTCTCCCATAGTAACCTGTTGAATATCCTCTACGAAAAAGGTATCCATTCTAATGCCCTGAACTGGCTTCACTCATTCTTAAGTAACCAAACACAGTCAGTGCATCTCGGTCAATTCCATTCCAAACCTAGCTCCATCGGCTGTGGTGTCCCACAGGGGGCATCACTAAGTCCCACCCTATTCAATGCCTACATTTCTTCGCTAGCTAAAATTGGTAGGAAGTGGGGCATTGGTATTTGCTCCTATGCGGATGACACCAACTGATGGTAGCCCTGGATGAAAAACCCCATATTATTAAATCAATATTGCACAACTGTCTCTCCAAAATGGCCCAATGGATGCACACACATTGCTTGAAATTGAATGCAGGAAAATCTGAAATCCTACTGTTTGGCGGCGCCAAACTGGTATGGGACGCCACTTGGAGGCCTCCCACTCTAAGCAATGCACCCATTCCAAAACAACATGCAAAAAACCTGGGCATCATCATGGACGATGCCCTGACCATGAAGGAACATGTGCGATCCCTTTGTGGCAAAGGTTTTGCTATCCTAAAACTTCTAGCTAGACTTTTCCCATGGATACCATTAGGCTGCAGACGATCGGTAACGCAAGCCTTGCTGGTCAGCCTGATGGACTATGGCAACGCCCTATTTGTAGGCATGAATGAGCACCTATTTACACGACTACATGTGCTGCAGAATGCAGCAGCAAAACTCGTCTGCAAT
Source organism: Lissotriton vulgaris (assembly GCF_964263255.1). Lineage (NCBI taxonomy): Eukaryota > Metazoa > Chordata > Amphibia > Caudata > Salamandridae > Lissotriton > Lissotriton vulgaris. The sequence continues at coordinate 123,858 of NW_028253096.1, forward strand.
ATGGGGAAGTTTGACTGCCACAACCTGCCTGAAGAAATTGCATTGGTTACCGATGCGCCAAAGAGCAGTAGTCAAACTTCTTAGCCATACTCACAAAGCTCTTTATAAAACAGGCCCTCTACTACTTCAGGAGAAGATCGAATTCTATGTTCCCACAAGAAACTTGCGATCGCTCCAATCAGCCCTTGCCAGAACAAGACGCATCTACAGAGTAAGGACAGGAGGACGTTCGTTCTCCTATTTAGCAGCTAAGAAGTGGAATGAGCTCCCCCAAGACCTGCGACACACCTCTAACTACCTCCAGTTTGGAAAAAAATTAAAAACACGCCTATTCCCTAAATTTTAAGCAACGGCCCGCAGAATTACTAGCTAATTTGGTTCCAGCACCTTGATATCCCGAGGGATGAGTGCCGCACTCTACAAATAACAAAAATAAAATTAAAATAAATACACAGAACGCAGGATTTTCCCTGGTAAAAGCCTCATACAATATGCATGAGGATTCTTGGAAACTCAGAAGGACTACCATCTCCTGTCTAATAACTATGTATAAAGTTCATTCCCGACGTCATCCTAAGTCCGACAAGTGGAACATCAAGGCAGAACCCCCGGGGAGAGCTTTGGGTAAATAAACATCTTTCCCTGCCGACACAATGACACGAGAAGCTGAGGTTCCTGCATGCAGATACCCCAACTTGCAGTGGTCTAACATCCTTTGCGGGGTGTACAGCTCGAGATCAAGAAGGGGTCCCACAGTCTCTCACTTCAGGTAATGGGGCTGACTTTATCCTACAGGAATTCTTGGTTTAACACCTACATACATGATAGGTACATTTAGGTACATCTAGTTAGGGAGGCATCGTAGGAGTATGCATTTTATTGTCATGCATTTTATATACGTGCCTGTATTAATGGTTATAGCAAAATGGTAGAAATATACCATCCCCTTACTTTCATAGTACTTCTAATCATTTATATCTGTTACTGTCTAGTGGTTGTTTGAGCACACCTATTTTACAGTAGAATAACGACTGTTCAATAAATGCTTATTGGAAAACGTCCATACCGTTTATTCTGTGTATCTCTCTGAGACTGAGTGAGCACGAGTGACTGAGCAAAAAGTAGTACACTGTTTCCAAGGTCCTGAGGGATCAGGGTTGTCATGTTCGATAGTTTCCAAGAACTATTCTCTCCTTAGTAAGAGGAGTTTCTATTGGCACTGTGAGCTAGCTGGTACACAGGCTAACATACACGGTGGGGGTTTCTAGAATCAGTCTGACACCAATCCTGCAGTATGTTGCCTAAACATGCAGACCCCTATATAGGTTTACAGGAACTACACGACAAGGGGACCCGAGAAAGAAGCACCCAGGGGAACCGAAAGAGAAGCACCCAGGAAAACTGAAAGAGAAGCACCTAGGGGAACCGAAAGAGAAGCACCCAAGGGAACTGAAAGAGAAGCACCCAGTGGAACTGAAAGAGAAGCACCCAGTGGAAATGAAAGAGAAGCACCCCGGGAAACCGAAAGAGAAGCACCCCGGGAAACCGAAAGAGAAGCACCCCGGGAAACCGAAAGAGAAGCATCAGAGAGAACCAAACGCAAAGCACCACGGGGAACCAAAAGAGAAGCCCCCTGAGGAACCGAAAGAGAAGCATCCAGGGTAACCGACAGAGAAACCCCTGGGGAAACTAAAAGAGAAGCACCCTGGGGAACCGAAAGAGAAGGACCCAGGAGAAACTAAAGAGAAGCACCATGGGGAACCAAGAGAGAAGCACCCAAGGGAACCGAAGAGAAGTACCCTGGGAAACAGAAAGAGAAGCACCCTGAAGAACTGAAAGAGAAGCACCCCAGGGAACCGAAAGAGAAGCACCCAGGGGAACTGAAAGAGGAGCACCCAGGGGGTACTGAAAGAGAAGGACCCAGGGGTTACCGAAAGAGAAGCACCCAGGGGGTACCGAAAGAGAAGCACCCCGGGGAACCGAAGAAGAAGCACCCGGGGGAACAGAAAGAGAAGCACCCGGGGGAACAGAAAGAGAAGCACCTGGGGGAACGAAAAGAGAAGCAGCTGGGTGAACCAAAAGAGAAACACCCAGGGGAACCGAAAGATAAACACCCAGGGAAACCGAAAGAGAAGCATGCCAGCCTCCAACCCTATCATGGTAGTGCATGCCTTCCGCTGGCAGAGGTGGGGGAACCTACTGGGACCAAGATGGATCCTCCAAGCCACATCCTGGAGGAGCAGAGGTAGACGCGGGTGGAGCTGATGAGCTATGACAAGAGCAGACAAGACTGCAAAGGCGGGAGGGAAGTGCCTGGAGTATTGCCTGGAGTATTGAGCTGGCTAGCCCTCGCCTGGTGTGGTAAAACTGTAGAGTGCTGGTTGACACGACGGTTCACAGGGCTGGTCTGGATAAGACCTGTGGCCCCCCTGATGGATGTTCTCCCTCCGCCAGTGAAACTTGGGTAAGACAGCCCTAAATGAACGGAGGGAGGGGCAGCAGGAGGGGGACAGAGAGCATTTGACCCCCAAGATACTCCAAGGACCTATAACCCCTCAGAAAATACCCCTTCAGAAAGGGATACTATGAGAGCTGGCAGAACATGTACTGCATTCACATTTCATAGATTGCACAATCAGTGTGAGAGGCTCAGGGCATGCACACTACATCTAACGTCTAACTTTCCCCGCTGTGTGTCCTACGACTGTGTGAGCATTATGTGCTGCCCCCTGCATCTGCCCTCAAGTCATATGCACTTCACATCTGTATGAGCTCATGTGCTGCACCATGCAGTGTTACCACCGCTGCAACCAAGGACTGCAGGAGACCTGGTGCTGCCCCCTGCATTGCTGCTGAACTCTCTGCACCCACTGATTTTTTGTTTTTTATTTTTATTTCGCGCCAACTAGGCCCTCCCCCCTCCTCCTTCCTCTGCCTCGGGCCGCACCTCCCCCCACCTCTGCCCGGGCCCTCCTCATCGCTCTGCCCGGCCCCTCCTCCCCCCTCTGCCCTGGGCCCCTCCTTCCCCCTCTGCCCTGGGCCCCTCCTCCCCCCTCTGCCCTGGGCCCCACCTCCCCCCTCTGCCCTGGGCCCAGGGGCGGATTGGCAAGGCGGGCATTCGGGAATGGGCCGAAGGGCCGGTGCCTCAGTGCCCTCTGTGGGCCGTTTTTTTCCTCCCCTGTCCCAGTCCACAGAGAGTGGACTAGGAAAGATGAGAAAAAAAAACGGCCCACAGAGTGCAAGGAGACAGATTGAGAAAATGAAAGCAGCCTCGCTGTGCGGCCAGACAGCGATTGTCAGCTGTGGGCTCTCCTTCACCCCTGCCCTGCCAAGCAATCAAGCTGAGGCTGGGCTGGGGAGGGGTGATTGTTTTCAATAATCGGCCTCCCTGGGGGCCAGGTGTTTCTCAGGCCTTTGAGCCATTTGCACCTCGGCCCCCCTGGGGCCCATGCAGCCCAGAAACGGTGTTAGTCTTAACACCTCGCCCACAGCCCTTCACATTCAGGGCACAGTGGGCGAGGAAGAATGTGTCTTGCTGTGGGGGACTGGTGATGTTTGGAATTTTTTTGTTTTATTTATTTAATTTATGCGATTTTATATAGCGCAGACTTTACCGAAGGTGTGAGAGCGCTTCACACTAGGAACAGCAATAATACATGAGGAGAAAATTATAAGTGGACAAATTACAAAAGCAAACGTTAAGTTACATGAATCAAAAGTGACAATAGTGAGCAACCAAAATACATGAGGTAGCAATCGGTACATTACAGGAGAAAAAAGTGGCATGTGTGCAGGTTACAAAAGCGTACAAAATACAAGTAGAGGTATGATACTGCAATTAATGGCAGACCCTCCAGCACAAGAACAAACGTTACGTAGGCAATGGTGGCACTTGTGCAAGTATCTAAAGCAAACAAAAGTGAGAGGAGCAAACAGTGTGTTACAAGAGAAAAGTGACTTGTGCAAGTTACAAAAGGGTACCATACACAGGTACAAGGGTAATACTACAGTAAATGGTAAACACTCAAACTGCCAGAACACACTGGGAAGGCACTTCCCATGCACCAGCTTCACCTCAGCCTCCCCCCTGGCTACCTGGCTACCTTGGATGACCCAGAAAGCTGTGTTTTGTGCTCCCCTGCCAGAACATTTTCCCAAGGCCTGGAGGGTTGATTAATTTACTAATTGCAGGGGCCTTACCTCTGTTCATGTGCTCCTGAGCTGAAGGTCTGGGGAGGGCTGAGTAGGTTAGTAATAGCAGGGGCTTTGCTGCTTTTCAGGTGCTCCTGTGCTGGAGGGCTGGAATAATTTTGTGACAAAAAGGGGCCTTGCTATTTTTTTTAGTTGCTCAGCATGTAGGCCATTGTCACCTTGGCCCTGTGTCGTGTGCAAGAACAGTATCCTCCCACTTTCCTTCCTTGTCTGTGCAAATGGTGTTTCATGAAAGGACACGCCCCTTGAATGTGGGCCACGCCCCTTGAATGTGGGCCACGCCCCTTGAATGTGGGCCACTTTTTTCGTCAGTGCCCGGGTCGAATTGTGATCCCAATCCGACCCTGCCTGGGCCCACCTCCCCCTCTACCCGGCCCCTCCTCCCCCCTCTGGATGGGCCCCTCGTCCCCCTCTGCCCCGGCCCCTACTCCCTCCTCTTCTCCCACCTCTGCCCCGGCACACCTAAGTCTCACCCTCCCCCTCCTCTGCCCCATCCTCCTGCCCTCTTCTGCCCCCCCTGCCCCCCGCCCCCTTCCTCCGCTGCCCCCTTCTCCAATGCCCCCTCCTCCTCTACCCCCTCCTCGCCCCCACTTCTCTGCCCCCTCCTCTGCCCCCCCCTCCCTATGCCCCCCTTCCTCGTCCTTCTCAGACTCACTCTCCAAACTGGGTCCTTCTCAGACTCACCCTCCAAACTCACTGTAGCAAACTATAAACGCTTTCACTTCCGGGTACGCGGCAGCGACAGCACCAGCAGCAGACACTGCTGAGCTTCTCCCCGGCCGTGGGAGTAATAATGTCCAGGTCACCGGGGGCAGAGTCAGCACGTGCGCAGATAAGCTTTCCTCAGGTATGTGCAGTGAGTAGTAGCCCTCTGGAGTCAGGGGCATTCATGAAAAGCATGGAGTGAAAATTGCGGTAATTAAAACTCCAAACGATGTGCCTCGGTTTGTCTTACTTTCCTCCTTACACGCACGCATGACACACCTGCACTCGAGTCGCAGCCACACACTTCACTTCAGACCCCGTGATGCCAATCTTACTCTGGATGAGAACTGATCCCCGGATGATGTAATATTTGACTGCTCTGCGGCTGGCCTCAACGCACTCATTGACTCGTCTTCTACTGATGCCAATGATTTTCCACACAACTAATTGCCCAGCATGCACCATATACATTTTAAAAAACGGTCTGGAAAGCAGCGTGCATTACTACAGGACTTCACAACAGATGAGACCTTTGCCCTGCTCCCTCCCCCCATTTTCCCCCTCACTCACACACGTCCAGGTTAGGCTGAGTTATGGATGCATTGGGTGGCATATAATTTGTGGCAAGAGAGTTGACAAAAACTCAGTTGCTAGTGCTTAAGAGTGCAGCAGTAGAGACTTTTCAAAACGGATCGTTGCTAAAGAAAACGGACTCCATTACACTCTCAGTTTATATACCTTTTTCCAATTAGCATAAGCAGTGCATTTTAAATAACGTTGAAACTGGACACATACGTTTTCATTCATTTTTGTATGTTTTTCTTAATTTTATGTTCAACAATTTGCTCGTTGCTACACAACAAATATCAACAATGGAAGAATTCACCCATGCTGATTGCCTCATCAGGGATAATATCTTTATTCAAATATTAATTTTACTAATTGGATCGCTATCACAAGTCCCTTCATTGCCTTGTTCTAATAGTTGCTCAAAACTCTTGAAGTGTTTATGCCATTACAATTACAACCGAGATAAAATAATAGCCTAACTACTTGACGAATACTCTGGCTGTAACAATATGCACTCATTGCCCTTGTTATATTCCGGCAGTCACATTCTGGGAAGAGGCGGGTGGTGATTGGTCCCAGGTCTCACACACGGAGTGAGGTCTAAGGTGGTGGGTGGCTGCCTTGTTTTAGCAGCAACGGACTGATCCCTGTAGACTCTAAGGAACGAAGCCTGGACTTACTCTCTGTGCAATATTCAGCACAGAAGAGCACCGTCCGGTCGCTCCTTGCTCAATGAAGACACGCTGGCGCTCATCCTGGCAGGTAGGCACTGAGGCACTTGTCACAGGTGAGTTGTGCTGTCAATTAGATAAGGTGGTGAGGGATAGGCCTGTACGGCTGCCACCTTTCCCTGGGAATAATACCAACACTTTCTAATGTTTGAAGATTCTCTAAAGGCCTAGACATGATAAACAGGACTTTTATTACTTTATTGGTCACGGGCCATCAAAGCAGCACCTCCACACATTTTAAAGTGGTGTTTTAAATATGCACTGATAATGGAAAAAAATGCAGCTTTCGGTGATTTTTGTGCGGAGACATTAAAATAGTAATCAGCCAGATTAAAAACAGCAAGGTGCCAACTCTATAGGCTGGTTCTGGTTGTTGTAACTGGGACCTGATTGGCTTGGGCTGACTGCGTTGCATAGATATGTTGTTTGCATGCACCGGGCAGGGCTGACTGAATCATACTGGGAAAAGGCTACTAGATGGGACTGGGCAGGGCCAGGATGGTTCTGTTGAGGGGTAAACGGTTTAGAAGGGACTGGGCAGGGTCACACTAGTTCTGATGGATACGAATGGAGCTAGAATGAAATTCAGCTGGCTGAGAAGGCACTGATGGAGGTAAGGGGGGTAAGAGTGCAGGGGTAGATTTGCTGGAAGTGTGCAGGGTTCAGGGTTCCAACACACTGGGCTGGCCCTGGCTGTTTCCGATCCGATCAATGGAGTTAGGATGCACTGAGGGGGTCAGGCTACTTCTGATTGGCTGCTAATGGTGTTAAAATGGACAACATTGTCTGGCTAGTGCTCCTCATTGCCCAAAAGGTGGTAATTTGCGATATTTAACTCTTAATATGGACTTCATTGCTTTTTTCTACTGGTGAGAAAGAGCCAGTCATTTTGCCACACATTGGGCTGTAGAATGTCACTCACAAGTACACTAAAACCATGGAAATCTCACACATAAGCAATCTGAAAATTTGGCAGCTATGCGATAAAATCAGTTTTTAGGCTAGCGTGTGGTCATGAATGATCAGATCAACGAGATTATCTGTTGAGCACTGTAGTGCCTTCCTGCCCTCTGTTACTGCGAAATG
>NW_028253097.1:0-42816 GCF_964263255.1 Lissotriton vulgaris
TCTCCTGGAGATGGTGGAATAGTACCTACTGCGGTCGCCAGTAGGTATATATAGTTAGGATTTTTTTTGAATAGGGATTTCTGAAAATTCTATGTTGAATAACTTTAGCGTTGAAGGAGCGTCCCCTGAAAGTTTGGGGGGGGGGGTTCGTGAAGTGGGGGCCGAGAAAAAAGGGGGGTCCTAAAACGTGTTTTTAACATTGAGTTTTCCATAGGGCGGTTGGACTCACTTTTAGCTCGAACGGCTGAATGGATTTCTATGAAACTTGACAAAATTGTAGGGACTGGTAGCCCGATGTGCCTTTGCTTGGTCTCAAGATATGTGCTCCAGTGGATTTTGAGAAATTAACGTTCAAAAAAATATATATATCTGTGACAGCGTCCCGGTTAGCGCCCCTGTTCGCGTACCTGACGCGTAACGGAACTTCGCGAGGAGAAGCGGATTGGCTCCCTGGTGACTGTGAACATTCTAAACAGTCCGGAGCGGCCGCCATCTTGTGTCTCGGTAGGATCGAGACACAAGGGGTGGCAAAAACAAAGGGGGAAATGAGCATAAGGGGGCAGAGTACATCCTCCCTGACCCCCTAGGTTTGATGAGGGGGGTTTAAAAGGGCCCCGCGGGGCAAAAAAAAAAAATTATTATCATTTTTTTTGCGGGGGGAGCGCCCGGTACGCCCACCGGGAAGTGGTCCGGGGAGCGAAATATAGGGAAAAAAAGAATGAAAGAATTTTCAAATATTGTATGTTTATTGATTGTTCTTTTTGTTGTATTTTTTTTGTTTTTTTTATTTAAGTACCAACATGTAGGTACCAATGCAGAGTCCAAAAATAAATATACACCGTCTCCTTTGTAGATATCTTGCATGTTGTTTCAGAAGTTATTGTGGTATATGGAATTCATAGCATAGTCTGTCAGGAAAGCAGAAAGAACATGGAGGCAGGAGATGATAAAGAGATGTTAAATACACATTGGAGATAATATAGTTGGAGAAAGGAAGTAGCTATGAGCAAACTTACTATGTAATACAAAAAAGTTGCACAGTAAATTTTAAGTCTCACTTTATATTTTATCTTTTTGGGTACTATTTCATAATTTTCATATTAAAAAGAATAATGTCTCAAACAATTTTAACTTTTAAAATTTAAATTTATTGTTCTGATTTTTCAAAATCTAAGAGAATTTGTAACATTAAATCATCAGGTATGTCCTCCTTTTCATTCCAAGAATCACATTCTTCAGCACATTTTATTAATTCTTGGTCTAGTGTTTCATCCATAAAGTCTACTTCTTCTTTGTCTTCGTTAGGATTGTTTTCAATCTTAATTTGTAATGAAATTGTATTTTCTTTTTGCTGTGCTTCCATTTTCTTGCTGTAAATTGCATAAAAAATAAATATATCAGTGGAGATAGGGCACTGTTGGGTTTAAGTTCAGACAGGTACTTGTGAGTTTTTAACAGTGAAGTTATCTTTGGGCAGTGCATGGTTTCAGGCAGGAAGTAGAACTATTAAAAAGTGCCTGTGATGAAGCCTGAGTAAATTCATAATTATACCACAGAAGCCTAACTCAATCAATAATTTAAATAATTAAGTCTTTCTCAATGACTAACTCTTATAGAGGGTCAGTATGTAACTATCTGAAAACGTTTTCCTAAATTAATTTAAAGTGCATAACATAGTTCTCCTTTCAATTTTTTTAAATTATATCTTACCTTTGAAAAAGAAGTTAAAGTTGTCAGAGAAAATGCTCTTGAAATGTACTTCAGGAAGTAGTAGTCAAAATGGCTGTGTTTCTCTCTCTTTCTTTATATATATTCAGGTACACAACCAATCAAATGTCTTGAAATAATAGTAGAAAATGAAAATAACATTTTAATTGGTTGTCAATTCTAACACTTCATATGTGTTTTTGTCATGTAATTTACCTCAGGATATTTAGTCAGGCCTACAGCATAATTTTCTCAATGGAATTCCATCAAATTTGGGTAAATGGTAGGGACTGCTATGTAGTAGGGCCTATTCTATATTTGATGAAAGTGTCTCCAGTGGTTTTTCTGTAAATTACTTTCCCACCTTTTTTTAGCGAGCGCTCACCGGTGAGCGCCCCGGTACGCGCACCGGCAGCGTTACGGGAGTCCTCCATTTTGTGTTTCGGTAGAATTGAGACACAAGATGGAGGGCAAACAATGTTCGAAATGGGTAGAAGGGGGCAGGGAAGACACTTCCTGACCCTCTAGGTTTTCTGAGGGGGGCTTAGGACGCTCATAAAGGCAAAAAAAAAATGAAAAAAAAAAAATTCGCGTGGGGAGCGCCCTGTACGCGCACCGGTAAGCGAACCGGGGAGCGTACTTTGGTGAAAAATAGTGAAAAATGTTAGAAAAAGAAAAACGTTTTGAATGATCAGAGGTAGGGTAGCTCTGAAAAGAGCTATTGGGTTCTGTGGCTAATTTAGGTACCTACAAGTAGGTTCCAATGCACAGTTTTAAATTCAGGAGGAATATTCTATTCCCCTCATCGGAGAAGTGCACACCATTTCCTCTGTAGATGTCTTGCATGTTGTAACGCAAGTTATTGTTCTATATTAAACCCATTCTAAAGTCTCTCATGTAAGCAGAAACAGATTTATTCACATGTTTCCTTGCTTTCTCAAATTGTGGACAAAATTGGTTGGACCAGTTCCATTTCTGTCTTTGGCATATATTGGAATATACCAAGGCAGTTTGGGGAAAAAGTGTCATCAATTGATGAAAAGGTGTCCTTTAAAAGCATTTCCAGACCAACCCCAGTCAAAGTGCCCAAATCATTTCCACCACAGTGCACAATTAAGAGGTCAGGGTTTGGCAGATGCATAAAAAAATTATATTAAAAAGATATAAAATATATTTTTCCTTTAAAAGAAGAATACATTTTACAGCTTTTGATATTTGCTATTAAAAAACCATTGAAATTCACTGAAAAAACAATAGGTTATAGACCATATATAGTTAGGAATTAGCATTTAAAAAACCTTGAAAATTCACTGAAAAAACCATAGGTTATAGACCATATATAGTTAGGGATTAGCATTTACAAAACCTTATTTTACTCACACAAAACCATTGAAATTGTCATGAATGATGTAATATGTGACATCATCAGCAGTGGATTGCGGGTGCGCAATATGTAGTTAGTGCAACTAACTATATATGCGAATTTCAATGGTTTTGTGTGAGTAAAATAAGGTTTTGTAAATGCTAATCCCTAACTATATATGGTCTATAACCTATGGTTTTTTCAGTGAATTTTCAAGGTTTTTTAAATGCTGATTCCTAACTATATATGGTCTATAACCTATGCTTTTTTCAGTGAATATATATATATATAGATTAGATTATTTGTCTATGGAACTTTTGAAAATTCTATGTCTAATAACTTTGGCGTTTGTGGACGGAATCGGCTGAAATTTTCAGGAAAATGGCACATTTTGTTTCTGAGCAGCCCCCGACAATTTGGAGGGGTTTCGTCAAGGGGGGGCCGAGAAAAAAGGGGGGTCCCAAAACGCGTTTTTCCCATGTTAATTTCCATAGGGCCTTTGGCCTCACTTTTAGCTCGAACGGCTGAATGGATTTGCACGAAACTTGGCAAAATTATAGGGACTGTTAGCCCGATGTGCCTTTGCTAGGTCTCAATATATGTGCTCCAGTGGATTTTGAGAAATTAACGTTCAAAACAAGATATATATCTGTAACAGTGCTCCGGGCTGCGCTCCGGTCCGCTTACCTTTCGCGAAACGGAACTTTGCGCGCAGAAAGCTGATTGGCTCTCCGGTGTCTGTCAACATTCTAAACAGTCCGGAGCGGCCGCCATCTTATCTCTCGGTAGGATCGAGAGAGAAGAAGAGGTGAAAAACGAAGGGGGAATTTAATGAAAGGGGGCAAGGTATACCTCTCTTGACCCTCTAGGAATGATGTTGGGGTTATTAAAGGGTCCCGTGGGGAAAATAAAAAAATATATATTTTTCACGGTAGAAGCGCTTCCCGGGCCGCGAACTGGGCCGCAAACTGGTAGCGAAACGGGAATTCGCCATTTTGTGTTTTGTTTTAATTAAATTACTAGGTATAAGGGGGTGCGGGAGACGTATCCTGACCCCTTATGTTTTCTGAGGGTGGCTGAGGAGGCTCATATATGTTGATACATGTCTTCCAGCGGCTGTGCGTGAGCTTTTTTTTTTTTTTGCTGCGTGACGTCTCTTAACGTTCGATTCGATGGAAATCAGGAAGTGTTGACCACCATTTTGTCACTGGGAGTAAATATTTTGTTATAAATGAATACTTAATGATAAACATTGTCTGCCACAATTTTGTCGTGCACGGCAGCCATTTTAGATGCCTTGACCAGACCCACTCTCTGCACGCCGTCGATTCTCAGCACGGCTCCCCACCCTCGCAAGCATCTCCCCCAAGCACTGGTCACCCCCGCTCTCTCTCTCATGCATGGGCCATATACTTCCCCCCATCTGCGCTGCTCTTCCCTGAGAATCACACCCTGTGCCCGCCCGACACCTCAATCCTCCCGATTCAGGCGTGAGACTACTGATTTCAGTGCTAGTCTTCCGCCTCCCGATTCCTGCAAGGAAAAACCCGGGGGCATATTACCAACAACTAGCGATAATTTTTGTCTCTAACTTGTTTAGAGACAAAAATTATCGCCGCACATCGGCGAATTTTATCGCAGATAAACCTTGCTATTAGCAAGGTTTATCGCAAATGCGATAAAAAACGGCCGCAATGCATGAATATCGCTGAAAAGTCAGCGATATTCATGCATTATCCAGCAAATGCTCTTAGCCATGTTATCCACCTTCCATTGGATAACATGGCTAAAAACTGCTCAGGGCAGGTGTTAGCTTTTGGAGATATTCGCGCTTAGCGCGAATATCTCCAAAAGTTGGTAATAGGAGATAGCGATGGTTAGGGACTGTTTCCAGTCGCTAACATCTTGGCACGCCCACTTTGCATGTCATTAGTGATAAATATCACTGACATGCAAAGCGGGGCCCAATGAATCCTTAATGATAAACATTGTCTGCGCCATTTTGCCTTTTTGTCCAATGCCACAATTTTGTCGTGCACGGCAGCCATTTTAGATGCCTTGACCAGACCCTCTCTCTGCACGCCGTCGATTCTCAGCACGGTTCCCCACCCTCGCAAGCATCTCCCCCACGCACTGGTCACCCCCGCTCTCTCTCTCATGCATGGGCCATATACTTCCCCCCATCTGCACTGCTCTTCCCTGAGAATCGCACCCTGTGCCCGCCCGACACCTCCCTTTCACCCTATTCACTACCGCACCCTCTGACACTCCTCTTCCTCTGTGTCCGATTGTCCAGGCCGGACCCAGGCTATCACCTAGCCCTGCGGATGTAGTTTATGGCCCCAGCTGTAGAGAATCCAGACATACCAATCCTCCCGATTCAGGCGTGAGACTACTGATTTCAGTGCTAGTCTTCCGCCTCCCGATTCCTGCAAGGAAAAACCCGGGGGCATATTACCAAAAACTAGCGATAATTTTTGTCTCTAACTTGTTTAGAGACAAAAATTATCGCCGCACATCGGCGAATTTTATCGCAGATAAACCTTGCTATTAGCAAGGTTTGTCGCAAATGCGATAAAAAACGGCCGCAATGCATGAATATCGCTGAAAAGTCAGCGATATTCATGCATTATCCAGCAAATGCTCTTAGCCATGTTATCCACCTTCCATTGGATAACATGGCTAAAAACTGCTCAGGGCAGGTGTTAGCTTTTGGAGATATTCGCGCTTAGCGCGAATATCTCCAAAAGTTGGTAATAGGAGATAGCGATGGTTAGGGACTGTTTCCAGTCGCTAACATCTTGGCACGCCCACTTTGCATGTCATTAGTGATAAATATCACTGACATGCAAAGCGGGGCCCAAGATGGTCGCTATCTCCTTTTAGCTGTCACTAACTGGTGTTAGCGACAGCTTGGTAATAGGGAGATAATTTTATCTCCTTTTTTTTGGCTTTTAAAGCCAAAAAAGCGGAAATAAACCCCCTTGATAATATGCCCCACGATTCCTCGGGGGTTTCAGCTGACAGGGCTTGGTATTGTGTTACGTGCTAATTCTTCCAGGAAACGTCAGAGGGTCGATGTAGGGGTTCTAGAAGGGGTGATAAACCATTTAAGCCTCATGAACAAGCGCATGGTCTTTTAAAGATTTGTGAAGTACTCGGGGCGGCGGTGTGTGTGTGCCCTCTTTCAGGAGCGGGCGGGGGGGCACTACCAGCAACTTGCCAGGCCAGGCAGTGTTCAACACGTGCATCACCCTTTCTCTGCCTGCTATTGCGCTCCATGCTTCGGAAAGGTAAGAAAAAGAACGTGCATTTGAGTTTGAAATGTCCGATCCTGTAGCAGTACACTTGCAAAGCCCACACATGACAATAACCCAATTCAAGGCCCCATTCACCCGATTTTTAAAAAAAATATAGTACTCCAAGAAAGTTGGATTATAAAACTTTATTAACTTTTAAATATAACAAACGTAACAAAAACTGTAAATATATTTAAACATTTTTTGATTAAAAAAAAAACAACAATGGTCAGAAGCTGTCTTTTGTGCGAATAGTCCCAAGGCAGCACAACGTGCTGAGTTGTGGAAGGCACCCAGGTGAAGAACCATCCCTTCTTTAAACCCCATGGTGACCAACTATAGTTTCAATGAGTGCTATGTCCCAGGTTTTACATAAAGTAGTGTTTACCTAGAGTGGTGCTGTGTAGGACACTCTGAATGGAAATTAACCAGAACTATAACGATAATAACAACAACAACAATAATATAACTTTTATGCCCAAATTACGCAAACATTTAGCTAATCTGCTAAAGGGGGGAGTCGCCATTTCTTGACAATAATCAATAATGAAAAATCAACATCAATAGGGTTGTCCGTATTCCCGATGCAGCACTATAGTGCAACATACACAGCACCTGGGGTGTCAAGAGTGAACAGGTCCTAGCTGCTTAACCAATGACTGACAAATGCTATATTAAACACTTACTATGTATAATACTTGTGTTCACAATAGTTTTACTTTACAAAACAGAACAAAAGATGTCCCCTGTAAGTAAATCCATATTAGCTGTTTCAGTTATTGAACATCCTAAGGTTTTATGACATGGGGAACAGTGATGATATCCTGGGCCACCTATCCGTAGCCTCTCTAATCTCCATTATAATGTGTTTCTTTGTTCCTTAAGATGTCATCTGTGTCAACCTCTTCCGAGAATGCTGATGCGTTAGGGATTTCCTTGTGTTTCTTAATAGCATTGGTGTCTGCACACTTCTTTGTCAATTCTGTGAACATGACAGCTGCTTCATAGACAGACGATATCTTTGTTTAGTCATTAGTGTTAAGTGTGTCTGAAACTACAGTGCTCTTCTGTTTTTCTTTCTTCAGGCTCTACAGAGTTTTGTGTGTTGTTCTTTTGAGCGACAATTATTCCAGAGGTTTCAGGTTCACTTGTTTTGTCCTGCAGTGAGTTAACAGCTTTAGAGACTTCATGTTTATTTGCTATGTCCTGCTGTGCGTCAACTGCTTCAGAGACGTCAGCCTCATTTGTTATGTTTGACTAGATCCTGGACCTGCCCGGCCGCGCCCAAAATGGCGCCGGTGTAAATGGGACTCGTAACTGCTTGTTGTGTACTGGTTGCCCAACCTTGATATCACGAGATACGTATGCAGTTTTGAAGCACATGGCGGAGGCTCGTCTGCTGTAGTGGGGCGCCCCTTTATCGTTTCAGTCGCCATTCCGCCCGCTTTTGCTACACTGTGCCTTTTCCGCCATTCAGCTGTTTACCGCCCGCTCTTACGGCTACAGCGTCTCGCTCACCATGTAGTTGAGTTGCTCCCACTCTTGCGGTGCAGCGATAGGCGGCTGCCACAGGACTCTTAAAATGGCGGCCGGCTCTTCGGATTTGGGCCTGGTCCAGTAAAATGGCCCTGGGACACCTTGGAACTCGGACGCTTGTCTGCCAGGGCTTGGGTCCCATTCTCGAAAGCGTCCCCTCAGCCTTGAAGATTGTACAAAAGTCTTGGGGGCCCTCGACTCCCGCAGGCTTCCGGTGGGGAGCGGCTGCCATGATTGCTTGCGGAATGGCCACGACGGAGCTACGAGATGGTGGTGCTCTCATGGTGACGCCAGCTTCAGTCTGAAACATCCAGAAACAAGATGGGGCTTTCATCGTTTGGGAAAAAAAATGTTCTAAACCAATGAAAAGTTTTATTAACAAGTCACATGACCTGTTATGCTTACGTTACGCGCTGCGCGGCGCGCTCTGGATCGTTTCCGGGAAGCTGCGCCTTGCGCACCGGAGCACTTCCGGGTGCGCTAACGCGGCGCGTCATATGACGCATTACGCGACAACGCAGGTCCAGAATATAGTCAAAATGTCTTCACTAATCAGCGGTCGGAATACAACCGCTTTCAGCAGTCCAAAAAGTTCTGTTAAATCTTAAGACCGGGAGCAACTCAACTACATGGTGAGCGAGACTCTGTAGTCGCAAGAGCGGGCGGTAAACAGCTGAATGGCGGAAGAGGCACAGAGTACCAAAAGCGGGCGGAATGGCAACTAAAATGGTAAAGGGGCGCCCCACTACAGCGTGTCTTCAGGTCAAACGGATTGTGGGACAAGGTCCAGAATGGAAGAGTCATCAAAAGGCAAAAAATTCCGCCGGACCCCGGGAGCCGGCCGCCTATGTTGGGGGCGATCTCAGGCCACACCAGGGCAACACGACTTGGGGAGGGGGCAGGATCCAAGCGCCCCCTCCCAGTCCGCGCCATCTCACCGCCCCTCGGGGGCCTCCGTCAAGCGGTTTAGGGAGGCACCGTATCACATTGTTTTCCAATGCAGTTAGGTCCACAAACGGACCCCACTTACTTTGAATAGTGAAGCTGCAGCAGGTGCAAATAAGGTTTAGACAGTGTTACAAGCGCTGCTTAGAACTCTCAAGTATGGCACTCAACATCCAGAACTTATGCCATTTGTGTAAGGCAGTGACATCGAAGCAACTCAGGGACCAAAAGCATGAACGAACACTCACGTATGAAAATCTTATTTGGGGAAGGGGCAGGATCCAAACGCCCCCTCCCAGTTCGCGCCACTACACCGTATGTAGAAAATCTGAAGCCATCGTTCTACAAACTCTCAACGCTTGCTATCAGTGCATGAGTTTCATGCTCGATCGATTGAGCTAGCCGGATCGGGCAACAAAAAGTATAAAATAGTTATGTAAAAAGTTATTTAATAAAATGTTTTACCCTGTTTCTTTGCTGGTGTGTTGTCTATATTTATAATATTTGCATAGGGTTTGTCGTTATTTTGGGCGGGGTGGGTGACGGAGCCGAGCTGTCTTGCAGCCCTCATGGTGTGGAGCTCAGTTCATTTCACTATTTTCGTATTTCTCATGAAGGGTTGTTCCTAATGTTTGTATTTTACCGAGGTCAAAAAGAGATCCAATTAGTGGTCTACTGATTTTGCACGATTACTTTTATTTTTTTACACGATTTTTCACTATCTGCAAAGACTAAACAGAGTATTGCGACTTTGTGCTTGTTTGTAAATAGAGAATGATCCAAAGAGAACCAATTCTAAAACAGTAAATGCTTGGATAACAATCAATCAAATGGAGAGACAAGTAGGTACGACGGATTACAACGGGGGTAAAGGTGTGCGTTAACTACCCTTCACTATCTGCAAAGAGAGAGTACTACTAAGAGAAAAGAGGGGAGTGGGGGGGGGAAGCGTTCAAAGCACATGAGCGTGCATAAACACGAAAACGTTTTTACCTATCACCTACTTGACATTTGACAGCTTTTGATATTTGCTTTAAAAAAACCATTGAAATTCACAGAAAAAACCATAGGTTATAGTCCATATATAGTTAGGAATTTGCATTTACAAAACCTTGAAAATTCAATGAAAAAACCATTGGTTATAGAACATATATAGTTAGGAATTTGCATTTACAAAACCTTATTTTACTCGCATAAAACCATTGAAATTCCATATATAGTTAGATGCGCTAACTATATATCGCGCACCCGCAATCCACTGCTGATGATGTCACATATTACATCATTCAAGACATGGTTAGTGACATCACTGATGACATCACTGATGACATCTCAAATGACATCACTGATAAAATCACTGATAACATCTCATTTGACATGACTGATCACATCACTGATGATATCATTCATGTGATAATACCATGAACCTCTTCAGACTCTAATATAACATTAGATACAATCAGTGTAAACAGACAGTCACAGACTGTCACTCATCCATGGAGTTACTCACACACCTAGTCAGTTATGCAAAAAATCAATCACACCTCCATTTTCTCAACTATACAGTTATACACACCTTACTTATTCAAACATATACTAACACATATTTACTTTACTCTCTTATACAATCCCTGATACATGTTCACAATGATCCATACAGCCACTCACACATTCACTGGCTCTTATGCACAGTTATTTATATATGTCAACTCTCACATGTACTGTGTTTTACATATGTACTTACTTTGACATGTAGCACTGAGATATCCATTCACTCACTAATACACTCATGCACAGTCAACCGCCCATACAGCTGTTTCCACATGCACTTTTGAACCCATACATATAGTGAATCAACTACTCACACATCTATGTACAGAGTCACACACCTCCCAGCCACCCATACACACACACTCAGTTTCCCATACAAATACTTGGGCAACCAATCAATAACCCATATAGTTACTCATATAGCTACTGATCAACATATGCAGCAGTTTGTAGAACAACAGATATAATGATGCACAAATTAAAACAGTTTAGTCACTAACCCATGCACTCAGTGAGACACATTTAATCACTCACTCATACAGTCAGTCATGCACCTACTAAATCCTTCATCCAGACACTTATACATCCACTCATTCTTCAATATGTAAGACATATTTTAACTTTACAGAAACAAACAGTCACTGGATGTTGTCATCAGTGATGTCATCAGTAATGTCATTTGAGATGTCATCAGTGATGTCATCAGTGATGTCACAAACCATGTCATGAATGATGTAATATGTGACATCATCAGCAGTGGATTGCGGGTGCGCGATATATAGTTAGCACATCTAACTATATATGGAATTTCAATGGTTTTATGCGAGTAAAATAAGGTTTTGTAAATGCAAATTCCTAACTACATATGTTCTATAACCAATGGTTTTTTCATTGAATTTTCAAGGTTTTGTAAATGCAAATTCCTAACTATATATGGACTATAACCTATGGTTTTTTCTGTGAATATATATATATATATATATATATATATATATATATATATATATTCACTGAAAAAACCATAGGTTTCACACCAGTTATAGTTAGCTGGAAATTTTACTGATATAAAACCATTGAAATTCCCACGTTATAGTTAGTCGGACTCACTATAACTTGCGCATACAATGCACTGCTGATGACATCACTCATGACATCACTGATGAGACCATCCAGTGAATGTGTGTCTTTCTGAAAAATAAATTTGTTTTATATATGTATTTGTAAAGGTCGATGGAAGAATAAATGTTTAAATAAGTGTGTAAATGGATGTTTTTTTAAAAAAAATTGGTTGGGTAACTGGCATATTATGTGTATCTTAGTGAATACATATATTAGCGAGTATTGTTTAAATATTTAAATGTTTGTATCAGTGTTTCTCTTTGTGTATAAGTGGCTGCATGGGGTTGGTGACTGACTCACTGTTTGTATGTGTTTTGAAGACAGCATATGTGCAGGACTGTATGGGTGGATGAGTGTATATATGTGTGTGTTAGTGAGTGAATGACTGTCTCACTAGTGTCTTCATTAGTAACGACATATGTTTTAATCTAGTATATGTGAGTATTGATGTATATAAGTGAGTATAGTATATATAGTGAGAGATTGTAGGAGTTCCTGTGTAAATAAGTATGTGTTTCTATAAGTGATTGTTTAAGAGAGTAAGTATGGGTAAGTTTCCTTAGAAGTAAGGTGGCAGTGTGTGTATAAATGTATATGCAAAGAAATGGATGTTTAATAGTTTATTTGCATGTGTGAGTATGTGTGTGAGTAACTTTTGGATGATTGCTGATGTGTAACAGGATGTGTAGGTGTATCACTACATATGATGAGTGAGTATATGTATGAGTGACTATATAGAACTGTTGGTGAATGAGTGGATGTGTATATAGATGGTGGAATTACTGAATTGGTTGTTGTTACTGGTTTGGGTATCTCCATTTTTTAGAAAATGTTTGTTTCTATTTTTGAATATGTGTTTCAAGCGTTACATTACACTGAAATTAGGTCTGTCACTCTGTCACAAGGATGGTGTCATCAGTGATGTCATGAGTGATGTCATCAGCAGTGCATTGTACGCGCAAGTTATAGTGAGTCCGACTAACTATAACGTGGGAATTTCAATGGTTTTATATCAGTAAAATTTCCAGCTAACTATAACTGGTGTGAAACCTATGGTTTTTTCAGTGAATTTCATAGGTTTTTTAAATGCTAATTCCTAACTATAACTGGTGTGAAACCTATGGTTTTTTCAGTGAATTTCATAGGTTTTTTTAATGCTAATTCCTTTGTATATCGAGTTTCTAACCTTTTTTTTTTTTACAATTTGCTGTTTTTTTTAAGTATTCATTTTTTTTATAATTTTTTTCTTTTGCGCTCTGGGTGCGCGCTCCTGGAAGCTTTCAGCTAAGCTCTCCTGTAAGCTTCTCCGAGAGCTCATCTGAAAGCGCACCCAGAGCGCAACTGTCGTTCGTGAAAAAAAAATATGAATGAAAAGTTAATAATAATGCAAAACATTTCGTACCATACAAATAAAATTTGTTTTTTTTAATATTGAAAATGATTATGCATTTCTATTAAAGATTGATGACGTCACTTCAGCGCACAACGTACGTGCCCTCGGAAGCGCCTACGTGCGCGGCTCCTAAACGCACGCAAAAGCGCCTACGATCGCGCCACGTGTGCGCCCCGGAAGCGCCTACGATCGCGCCACGTGTGCGCCCCGGAAGCGCCTACGATCGCGCAGCGTAAACGCACCCGGAAGTGCACCCGAGCGCGCAGCGTAAGCGCGTCGGGTCATGTGACCCTAAAATAACACTTTTCATTGGTTGCTAACAGTTTTTTTTTACAATGAATGAAATCCCCACCCATTTCCTTCACTTCTTCTTTCACTTTTGTGACTGAAAGACCTGCTTTTTTGCTGCTCCTTTTTTCTTGGTTCATCATGGCTGCCAGATCATCCAGCAGTGAAGATGACTTCATTGATGAAGAGCCACCTACCCCAAAGGTGAAGGGACATTTCATTTGGAAATTTTTTAAGTTTCCAGAAGGCCAGAAGAAGGTGAATGCACCAAAAGTAGAGTGCAGGATCTGCAAAAAGGTCCTGTCACGGGGTAACCCCCTAAAAAAATACTCTTTTGGCAACTTCACGATGATTCGCCATGTGGAGACCAGGCACCCCCAGAATTTTGCCCGAGAAAGTGTCAGGGCTCTGGCACAGGAGGTTCCCTCTACATCAACAGGAGGAGCAACTTCTTCTGGAAGAGACCAATCTCAGGGGCAGGTAGCAAACATCCAACCTGCATTCAACCATGGGGTCGTCAGATGCAGATACTGCAATCAACTCCTCACCTATGGGGAGCAAAGTGTCCTGCTCATGGTTCGGGCATTAGAGAACCATCACTGCCCTTCCCACCCCTAATTTTTTTCTTTTCTTTTTGCTCCTGTTGAGCAGTTTCTATTCCCTGTTTTTGTTCCTCTTCAGTTAAAAGAAGAAAACCAAAAGTTCTTTTCAGAACTACCTCCAATTCTCATCAAAGAGCTATAATCTTAAAAAATGAAGAGTAAGTGAAATATAGTGCATTGATAATTGAAAGGAGAATGAGTAAGAAAGAACAGAAAGGTATGAGAGGTGAAAGGAAGTGAAGTAGGAGGACTGAAAGAAGGTGAGTGTTAGAAAAGAAATTTATGACACAGTGAATAAACTGGAGGCCTCATTTCTGAAAAGTGACGCATCGCTACGTGAAAATAGCGATGCGTCACTTATCTGGACGCACTCCTTATGACATTCCACATATGTCATATTTAATATATGACTAATCAATTCGCAAGGAGTTACAGATATGTCAGTATTTCTGACATATCTCTAAACACAAAAGTAACGCATTGCAGGAGTGCGTCACAAAAGTGACGCAACTCCAGTAATGTGTCCTTTCACATGGAAAAAGCACCATGTGAAAGGTTTGCTGAGAAGCAGGCGCAAGATTTTGGCGCAACTGCATCCTAAAAGTGACGCACTGCGTCATTATTACCAAGCTTTTTGCAAGGAACACCCCCTCTGCATGCATTATACCTGACACTATTTTTTAAAAAGTGACGCATCTAGGTACATGGGTCACTTTTTAAAACTCTGCGCCATATTGTATCTGCATCAGGTATAATGTATGCAGAGGGGGCAATCCCTCGCAAAAAGCTTGGTAATAACAACGTACTGAAATCTATGAGATTTCCCTGCGTCATTTTTTGGATGCTATTGCGTCAAAATTTTGCGCCGGCCTCGCATCACTTTTATGTTTACACATATGTCAGAAATACTGACGTATCTGTAACTCCTTGCAACATGATTCGTCATACATTAAATATGACACATCTGGAATGTCATAAGGACTGTGTACAGAAAAGTGACGCATCACACCAACAGTGTAATAAAATGTGCCTCGTTGCACTATATTTAAAGGATGCAACAGCATCCTAAAAGTGACGCAGTGAAATCTCAAACATTTCACTGCGTCGCTATTACAAAGCTTTTTGTGGGGGAACACCCCCTCTGCATACATTATACCTGACGCTATTTTTAAAAAGTGACGCATCTAGGTACATGGGTCACTTTTTAAAACTCTGCGCCATATTGTATCTGCAACATGATTCGTCATACATTAAATATGACACATCTGGAACGTCATAAGGAGTGCGCACAGAAAAGTGACGCATAACACCAGCAGTGTAATAAAATGTACCTCGTTGCACTATATTTAAAAAGTGACGCATCTAGATAGATGCGTCACTTTTTGAATATTGCATAACAATGCGCATTTTTTTACACCGCTGGTGCGTCACAAAAATTGACGCACAGGAAGCGCAAAACTAACAGCGCAAGGCCTTCATAAATATAGTCCTGGATTTAGGGGGTCAGAGGGGGTCTACTCTTCCCCCTTATGATCCAATCAGCTTCCTGCGCGCAAGTCGCTCGTCGCGCCTGGAGCGCTCTCCCGTGCGCGCACGGGAGAGCGCATATTCCCGCGCAAAACGAAAAAAAAATTTTAATGCCCTGCAGGACCCTATTTTAGTCCCTACATCAAACCTAGGGGGTCAGAGGGGGTCTACTCTTCCCCCTTATGGTCATTTGCCCCTTTTTTTTTCAAACCCCTTCTGTCTCGATTTTACCGAGACACAAGATGGCGGCCGCTCCGCACTGTTTAGAATGTTTACAGACAACTGAGATCCAATCAGCTTCCTGCGCGCAAGTCGCGTGTCGCGCCTGGAGCGCACTCCCGTGCGCGCACGGGAGCGCGGCTATAGATATATATATTTTTTTGAACCTTAATTACTTAAAATCCACTGGAGCACATATCTTGAGACATAGCAAAGGCACATCGGGCTACCAGTCCCTACAATTTTGCCAAGTTTGGTGGAAATCCATTCAGCCGTTCGGGCTAAAAGTGAAATCGACCGCCCTATGGAAATTAACATGGGGAAAACGCGTTTTGGGACCCCCCTTTTATCTCGGCCCCCGCTTGACGAATCCCCCCCAAACTTTCAGGGAAGGACCGGACCGCCATGAGACCATTTTCCTGAAAATTTCAGGCAGATTCGTCAACCGGCGCCAAAGTTATTCAAAATAGAATGTTGAGATTTAACATTGAAAATTATCCTAACTATAACTACCTACTGGCGACCGCCAGTAGGTAATATATATATATATATATATATATATATATATATATATATATATATATATATATATATATATATATATATATATATATACATATACATATACATATACATATACATATATACATAGAGAGCAGAAAACCTGAAAACCTGCTCTCGCTTCCAAGAATCAAATTAGAATTTCTTTTGGGCAAGGGGAGCTGCATGTTAGCATCTCCCCTTGCCCCAAGAGCAATGCCGGCCCCCCCAGGAGGTGGGGAGCTGGAAGGGACCAAGGGGGCATTTTGGCTTCCCTGCAATCCCAACTTGAGGGCCAGCCCTGGGGTATGAGGTGCCTGGGGCCAGAAGTTGTCCGGGACAGGGGGCCACCCGGCACTCTCCCATTTGATGTTTTTTCTTTTTTTTTTAATAAGGCCGGGCCCTGAAAGAAGGAGTCCCCAGTGCCAAAATTGGCCTCATGAGGATGACCACATTGCCCCCTCCCCCCAAAAAAACAGGTGGGCCAGGCCACAGGGGATGGGGTCCCCAGGGCCAGAAGTGGCCAAGGGAGGGGGTCCACGTGGCCCCTTCCCATTTTATTTTCTATAATTAATGTTCAGTCTTTGGGGGATGGGGTCCCCAGGGCCCACAAAATACTAAAAGAAGGGGGGCCACAATGGTAAATTTAAATTACCTATACTTAATTTCTATGCGGTAAAGTTCAATAAGAATAACTCAGTCAAAAATAAGAGGCAGAGTCCGTGGCATCTGAGTTTATAAGGGTTTTATTCCTTAAAAAGGAATTGGTTCGAACCAGGTATCATGTTCCATCACCACAAGGGTTCAGGAAGGGAATGGACATGGACATGTACCATGCTTTATTAACAGAATATCATATATATAGTCAATGCATATAGTGGTGATGAATGCAGAAGGCGTAACAGCTGAGAGAAAAGAGATAAGAACACATGTGCGTAACAGAAGGCGTGCATGAGGGCGTACACGGAGGTGTGTGCTAGACAACGTCACATGAAACGTATCACAGGTGGGTGGATCCATAGAAGAATCCTGCAGTGTCAGCAGAAATATATGGCAGAGATGCGCGTGCAGCAGCATGACGTGTGATTGACGTGGAACTGGAGGGTGAAGGGGACTTGACATTTAGCCCTGCATGAGGAGACAGAAGTCTGGGGTGTCAGAACAACCTAAACCCAAATCATATCTAATATCTTGTGTTTGAGGAACTGTATTATCTAGAAGGAAAGGTCTCTCGGACAGAGGCTATTCTATACTGACTGCTAGTGCGTGCATATGTGTCTACGTGTAAAGCAAGGGGGCCATGGGCCTACCATGGTAACGGGAGCAATGAATTACTTGCATGAAGACAGAAAGGCTGGGCCCTATGCTCTGCAGCTGGGAAGGATGTTTACCTAAACTACTAGACAGGAATGTATTTTCGAGGAGCGGAACAGATAACTTGAAGGCTGAATACAGTCTTGGCAGGCAAGCAGGCCGAGCCGGGCACCACTCGCCGCACAGGGAGTAAGACAAAGTTCAGGGATACGGATGCAGGTCCAGGCTGCAGCTTCCAGAGGCAGAAGGCAGAAAAAGCTCGATGGCAGGAATCAGGGCCTAACTCACCAGAGCCAGGAAAACGTGAAAGTGCACCATGTAAAGACGGTGGCAAGGCATACTTAGGAATTGAATATTCGACCCATTCATGGTGGATCTGAAAGAGGACATGTTAACGTTGGACGCAAATGTATTTGCGTCTTCATAGCTGGAAGTGGAGGGAACATACATGTACTTGAAGCACGTACATGGAGCGGTTGGGGTCTACGATAGGGGACACAATTGACCATAAAAATTCATATTACCTCATTCCCTCCTTGTCCCCTACGGACCCTTCATGATATATCAATCCTCATTAATCTATTCATGTAACATCATTTGCTCTTCTTTCTTCCGACGAGATTTCGAATGTGGACTTGAATGAGGAATACATGATGTGGCGCACAAGCCACAAATTGCTGGCCCACATTGCAGACATAGGCAACAACTGAACACTATGAGAAGGGCTATTCCGAGGAAGGATAGGACTTTCCATCCCCAGGCTGATAGTACACTCCAGAACCAACCGGACCAAGTCCAGGTGCCTGGATTCTGGTGTATCTGACTTGCAATCTTGTGAAGACGGGTTATGGCTCTATATACTGATGGCTCGTTTTCTGGAATGAAAACACAGCAGCTCGATCCGATGACTCTACAAGCTCCGCCCCTATCGGCCAGGATGACGTCAAGGACAAGACGATTTTGAAGAACAACAATCCGCATAGCAGACTGCTCCTCCGTTAAATTGCCTCGGGCGGAAGTAGTTTCATTCACTACTGCTTCGAGGGTTCTAGTTAATTTACGTATCAGTTTGCTATTAAAGACAGCACCTAAGTAGGGAAAGAAACCTTTATTGAAGTCTGTATACTGCTCCCATGCCGTTTCAGTGTAGTCGACAATCGGGAGATCTCTCTTGGGTCTAACGTGTACTAGATGGGAGTCCCTATGATAATCAGGAGGGGCTAGGAAAACAGGTGGCAGAAGGAAGGCAATGTAACAAGTGCCATCCCTATCTAGAGGTAAACGTATATATGCGGTATGACCACAAATGAAATAGGAATGACGGGAAGCTTTAAATGTAGATTTGCCTTTATCACTGAATTCGACCACAGTAGTACATTTACTATGACCCAGGTGTACTGAACCATTCTTTCTGACACACAATTCACCTTTGACTGGTAATACTGACATAGCGGGCAAGACTGGTTCGGTTTCGGATTCCACATTCAGAATCATGAGGTTAAGTGTAAAGTTACCTAATCCATATACTTCGTTTTCTAGATCAGTTCCTGTCCTTTTGGGAAGACCCTCCTTGTCAGGGAAACATACTTTATGCAGAACTGTGTTCAGATTTCCCCATACCCAGTTGCCCTGGTAAACTATGGAATTGGAATCTAAAGAGTTCATTAGACTTAACCATGCACCACAGGAACCATTGTGTGTGAACGGGTACGGGAAGAGGGGCAGAACTCCCTTGTATTTCTGATAGGGAGGGAGTCGGCCACATATCCAACAATTGGTAGCATTGCTGGTCTGATGGGAATGATGTAACATACTAATGAATGTGTTGTTGCGCAGCGCAAGTCGGTAAGATAACTTATGCGGGGGCAGTTCACTGAAAGTGTGCTCGACAGTGTCATTTAAGGAAGAATGTGCACGTTTGAAAATAGGAAAATATACATGAAGCAGTATACTTGCAGCAATAATCAAAAGACTCAGAAAAAACATAATCAATAGTGTCACAATACAGTGACTACGAAGTGATTTACAATATTCACGTTTCTTGAGCTGTTTCTGTCTATCTCTCTCTCTATTGGGGTCTAGGGGATACATGTCAGAAACTCGTCTAACCGATTCACCTAGGGGAGGACTTAAACAATTAAACGGTCTGACTTACTAGACCTCAGCTTTAATTTATACTCTTGAGAAGAAGTTTTCTCGACCAGGGGGAGTTTCGAGTCAGTCTGTGGAGGAGGGCAGGGCTGGGAGTCTAAATCTGGCGGCAGTCCATGGCATTTTTTAACATGACTCGAGTGAAGCCAGCCCTTACGGCCCTCGACTTTAATTGCAGTCCTTGTAGTCAATAGTACTAGCTCCGGCGCCTGCCAACGGGGCTCCAGCGGACTTCTTCTGTCGAAGTTCCTCACGAAAACCAGGTCCCCCGGAACAACCTCATGTGGCTTCACCTCGGTGTTGTCGGGAAAGGCTGCAGCAACCTGTGAACGACATGATTGTAGTGCAGACATCAAGGAAGCAAGGTAATCTGTCAGCATGTTACAGTCAACATCAGTAATTTTTCTCGGCAGAGGCGTCCCCCACATATTCGGTGGCCTACCAAAGACCACCTCGTACGGGGATAGCCCTGTTCTAGAGTGTGCGACCATTCTCATATAAAAGAGTGCAACTGGCAAAGCTACTATCCAGTCGACGCCTTTCTCTCTACAGATCTTGGCAAGACGAATTTTCAGAGTCTGATTATGACGTTCCACGAGACCTGCTGCCTCGGGATGTCGGACACAGTGGAATTTCCATTGATAGCCTAGCAGGAGTGATACCTGCTTCATAAGCTCGGACGAGAATGGCTGACCGTTATCTGAGTATACGATGCGGGGCAAACCATACCTGGGGAAGAATTCACGAACCAGCTGCTTGGCAGTGGTCGGAGCAGTGTAATCTGGGACTGGATATGCTTCTGTCCAACGGGAGAGTGCACATACAACTACGAGGACATATTTGAATCCTCGACAACGTTCCATCTGGATATAATCCATCTGGAGGACTTCAAAAGGGTGATCGGGAGGATGAAATCCACCTTGCTCTACGGGAATGCCTTTACCTGGATTGAACTGACAACAGATCATGCAAGTACGCACTTTCTGTTTGGCTGCTGCTCGTAAATGTTTATTGAATCAGAGGTTTTGAATACTGTCTAACATGGCTTTTTCTCCTAAATGTGCAGGACTATGTACTGTATTAATGATAACTTGAACCATAGAGTCGGGGGGAAACCATGTAGATTTTCCCTTTGTCATCCATCCCTGTTCTGTCTGGATCCCTCCTAGTTCAGTCCATTTCTTGATTTCATCTGGTGTAGCATGTGTCTGTATGTCAATCACATCTAGGGCGGGATCCTTAACTGTCATGCAATGTGTCGGTGTCTGGACTATTGTCTTTGTCAGGTCAGTTGCGTGAGTCTGAGTCTGAGCTGTATGTTTGGTTGTTCGGTCTGCCAGGTCGTTACCCTGGGAAATTGTGTCTGTGACTTTCGTATGTGCCTTGCACTTCATGATGGATATGGCTGTAGGCAGATGTATTGCGTCTAACAGAGCTTGAATGAGGGGACCGTGCTGGATTTTGGCCCCGTGAGAGGTCAAGAAACCCCTCTCTCGCCAGAGTACACCGAAGTCGTGTACGACTCCGAATGCATAACGTGAATCTGTGTATATGTTAACTCTCTTGTTCTTTGCTTGAATACCGGCTTGTGTCAGAGCGATGAGCTCTGCTGCTTGAGCTGACAGAATGTCGATACAATTCGTTTCTATGACTTCAGTTTCTGTCGTGACTGCGTAGGCGGCCACTAATTCTCCTGTACTTGTTCTCATGCATGAACCATCCACATAAAGTGTCAGGTCTGGATCTGGTAATGCGGTATCGGTCAAGTCTTGTCTGGGTTTCGTCGTGATGGTAATGACTTCAATACAATCATGTGCCAATGGGTCTGTCTCACTTAATGGCAGAAGTGTAGCAGGGTTCAATGTATTACAACGTCTGATTTCTATGTGTGGCTGAAACAATGTCAATTCATAACCTGTCAGTCGTGCTATAGTCAAGTGCTGAGTCTATGTTCGGTTTAAAAGAACTTCCACAGAGTGTGGAACTTGTACTGTCAATTGATGTCCTAACACTATGGAATCGCTTTGTCTGATTGCTAGAGCTGTTGCTGCTACTGATTTCAAGCACGCAGGCAGCGCCTGGGCTAATGGATCCAATGTGCTAGAAAAATAAGCACACGGTTTGTGTGAACCTGCTTGATCTTGGGTGAGTACTGACAATGCGGTACCTTCTCGTTCTGTGACAAAAAGTGTAAAAGGCTTGCTGTAACATGGTGTCGCTAAAACTGGTGCTTGACATAAGGCTTTCTTTAATTCGTCAAAAGCTTGTGTATGTTCCTGAGTCCAAGGGAGGACAGTCGATGTCGCTGCCTCCTGGGTTGTCAACTGTATGAGTGGTTTGGCTAGAAATGCGTACTGAGGGATCCATTGTCTACAGTAAGAAGTGAGGCCTATAAAGGCCCGTACCTCCTTTTGTGTCTTGGGTTGTGACATGTTTACAATTAACTGGATACGGTCAGGTGTTAGCTGTCTCCTCCCTTTGGACAGCAAGTGCCCAAGGTAAACCACTTGCTGAACACAGAATTGCAGCTTCGAAGGGGACACCTTGTGTCCCTTGTCAGCCAAGAAATGCAAAACCGTCAGTGATGCTTGCTCACATTCAGGTTCGCTGCGGGCGGTGATCAGTAGATCATCGACATACTGTAGCAGGGCAGTGTTGTCAGGCATGTGTATACTGTCAAGTTGTCTTTTCAGTGCTTGGCTATAGATGCTGGGGCTTTCTGTGAATCCTTGAGGTGCGCGTGCAAATTTGAAGCTTCGGCCACTTAAACAGAATCCGAAGAGATATTGGCTTTCCGGATCAATGGGGACACTAAAGAAGGCGTTCTTCAGATCAATTACAGTAAAGAACGTTGCTTCGGAATCAATGGCAGTCAATAGAGACGAAATGTCTGGAACCACAGGATACTGTGGTACGATGCATTTATTTAGCTCTCGTAAATCGATCACTAATCGATAAACTGGGGGTGCATTTGGATCAGTGCGTTTAAGAATTGGAAGGATAGGGGAGTTACATAGATTCGAGTCGGTTTCTACAACCACTCCTTGTGCAATAAGCTCGTCAATGATTTTCAGTAAAGCCACTACAGCATCTGGGGGTAACTTGTATTGTCGGATTCGTGGTAGTACTACTCCTGGCCTGAGTGTGACTCGATATGGTGTAATGTGCATACAACCTACATCAGTGGGGCCTTGTGCCCATAAATGTGCAGGGACATTCTGTAATCTGGGATCAATATCTCTCAACACATAGTGACCCTTAAAGTCACGTAAGAACAATCTTACTCCTTCCGGAGAACAGCAAATCACAGCTCCTAGAGCCTTCAGTGTTTTGATACCTAACAAGTTTTCTGGACATGATTTCGTTAATATCAAATCTGTAGTGCGAGACAACGGACCAACTAAAAGAGGTACTGGTTTCGATACTTCATTCACAATAGGTTTGCCTGAAAATCCAAGGGAAACATTCTGGGAGCCTGAGAGGGGTGCCCCTGGAACCTCGTCGTGATTTATGGTTGTTCTGCTTGCCCCTGTGTCGATCAAAAACTTTCTATCTTTACCTAATACTTGACTATGAACGTAAGGACCCTCTTGATCTACAGGAACCTCAATAAGAGGCAAGCCAACTTCCCTCTCTATGCTGTTTCATGTGTATCGCTGATAGTCGGGATAATCAGTTTGTGCATACTGGTACATCTGCTGCGTTGCATGTTGTGTTGCGGCAATCGGTTGTGGCTGTGGTACCGCTACGGTCTGTACTGTCTGTTGTGGAGCCTGCATAGGCTGGATATTCTGTGGTACTTGTTGTTGGACCTGGTCCTGTCTAGGAGGACTCGGTCTTTCTTTAGTTTTACCTGTAGCTATATTGTGTTTCAAAACTGCACAATCGTTTATATAATGACCTGGCTGTTTACAATAGTTGCATGTCCCTTTAACAGGAGCTGCTGAATTATTGGACTGTGTCATGCCCTTTTTCTGACCGTCAGCTGGAACTGACTGGGCTACTAACATTTTCATTTTCGTATCTTTCATACGTCTTTGTTCGTGATCATGTTCTTCTCTAATTCTGTTCTGGTGGTACTGTAACATTTGTAACATTTGGGAAGGCGTGTTTGCTTGCCAGGTGCTCTCGACTTTCAGTACACGATTCTTAACTTGGGGCAGAGAATTCTCGACTAACTTGGATACAAAAAGGTGTGGATATGACTCGCTACTTGCTTTCAGGCCACTATTAATAATAAAACATTTCTCAATTCGGGAATAAAAATCACTAGTGTCTTCATCGGGTTTCTGTTTGCAGGCTGAGATTGCATCCCAGTCCTCCTTTTTCGTAGCTAATAAACGTGGCAATACTTGCACTAACAATCCTGGTAATGCTTTAGTTTTATCCCCAAGCCCTAGGCCTGGGGTTCTAGTATTTTCTTCGTTCTCTAATGCAGCCCAATCAATCTTTTGCTCTCCCACCTCCCATTCTTTTTCTTTGAGTTTCTCGTAAATACCGGCAGGCAATAATACTTTCAATATTTTCATGATGTCGGGATAGGTATAATCTCCCATGAGTAACATGTCTTTGATTTCACGGTGGAAACCTGCAGGGTCTTTATCGTGACTGGGCACTAGTTTCTTCATTTCCAATAATTCCATTTTAGTTATGGGCGTGTACACAAACACACGTCTAAAGGTATTGTCAGCATTCCTGACTGGATGCACTTCTCACAAGGGATTTTGTCTGTCTATGTAAAACATTTTTCTTTCTGGGGGTGGAGCCGAAACAAACTGTGGATTCAGGAAAGCACTATATCTGTGTCGATGTTCTAGAATTACCTTAATTAAATCGGTACCCAGGCCCCTCCATTTATTCATGAGTAACTCTATTAATACATCAGGTAAGGGACCTGGATCAGAATGTTGGCTCTTATACAATATAAGGAGGTGTTGTATCATATACATACTAGCTAGTCGCTGTTCGTCTGGGGAAAGATTCAAAAAGGTCTGTGCTAATGCGTCATCGCTATATTTATCAGAATTGTCAGCCCATTGTACTGCTGACCTGGCTAATTCTTGTTCATCCATGGAATCGAGTACATGGTACCCCATTCGTTCTTGAAGTATTTTATCGGTAGCCTGAAATAAATGTTCAGGAGTCTTCGGATTTGACATAGCAGCGTGAAAAAGTCTCTTGCTTTCTGGGCGTATCGGTTTATTAAAGGATCTACCCCTTCCTACATATGCTATCGTTCCTCTATCTTCTGACTCTTCCTCCCCTGAGGATTTATTTGTGTCCGATTCTGCTTCCCTTTCAGCTTTCTCTTTTGCATGGAATACTACTATTTCTTTACGAATTTTTCTGTACATGCTCTCTATACAATTTTGTTTATCATGTTTTCCGTCTGAAATATTCTGACTCCATGCAGTTAGTACCTTCATCTCTTCCTCATTCACACCAGGCCGGTCTCGTTCTCTTATGAAACAGTTTATGAGGAATCTTAATAGTAGGCTCTGAATGTCTACTTTCTGATGCGCCATGGCCTCCTGAATACATTCCTGACCCTCCCCCGTCTGAACAAAATGATATATCCTGTCTAGATTATCTTTTATTCCTGGAAACAGAACTAAAAAGTCTGCAGCACGTCTTATATGTATTGAGGCTAATAACATGCAACCATCTTTGCCTGGTATGGGGTCATATTTACAGTATGTGATAAGTTCTTTCGCTTTTTCATTGGTAATCGCTTTCGGAGTACGTTGCATTGCTAGTTCTCTAGTATTTAATCGATGTACTGGTGGCGGGGTCTTGAAACCTCCTGTTGCGCCTCCTGTGACGGAGGCTTGAGCATGACCTGTTGGTAGGGCCGTGTCAGGCCCAAAAGGATTAAGCGTATTAATAGGGTTAATGGGGGGTGCAGGAAGTGGTGGAGGAGTGACCTGTCATTGGGGAAGGTGATTATTGGGTGGTATAGGTGCAGGTGGAACATTGGTGTATGCGGGTGCTACATCGTCTAAATAAGAAGAGAGGAAAATCTCTGCTGCGGTCTTGTGACGTAATTTAGTCGGAACCAATGGTGGGGGCTGATCTTTCGGTACTTCCGGGGTCGCCTTGGGCAGGCCCTCGGCCAGGACTGGATACAATCCTGTCATAATAGTATTACTACGTCTATCGTGTTCTATCCTAACTCGTTCTCCTTCTTCTAGTAGTTCTTTTTCTTTGGCTTTTTCGGAATCCTCTTTACTTCTCTCTGCTTTTCTGAGTGCTTTCTCTGTCCGTCTGTGAGATTCTTTACGCCATAATTCAATGGCATCTTTCTGTGACTGTCTGGCTTTCTTTTTCCATAACGCTTCTTCTACTCTCAAGATGCACTCGGCATCCCATGTCCCTGTAACGGGCCATCTCTGATTCTCTGCTAAATCTTTGGTGTAATCCACCCACAAATCGAGAAATAATACAGCATCTAAGCCGTGTTTGTGGTACATAAAATACCCTGGAGTGTCCCTGGGTGGGATGGGAACAGCTTCCTCGAGTATCCCTTTTCTAGTTCCTATCTGTTTCAGTTTAGAAAACAGCGGCATATTGAGCCGTGATACTTGGTACTTGATACTTACTCGGACTTGGACACAACTAATACAATAAACACAGTAATGAAAATCAAACAATCACTCATACCACGACATTAAAACACATTAAAACACTTTGAAAACGAACAACAATAACTAGAATAAAACTAGCTAACTGCATACTGGATATACTGCTAAATAGTACAGATACACCGCTAAACAGTGCAGACCGGGTCTGTGTACCCAAACCCGTCTTGACCGGACACAAATTAATGCACCCGTCTAGATGCGTCCCCAGCAACGGTACTCACCGGGAAGCACAGAACGGAAGGCCTCGGAAACTCGACACTGGACTGGACCCTGGACTCGACTGGACTGGACTCGACTCGATTTGCGACGTAGGTACTTCGGAACTTCGGAACTGGTGGGCCTCTGAATACCTCGGACCTTGCTCTCTCGGCTGGGCTCTGGTCGGGATCCTCCGCACTCCTCACCGCCTCATCTGGGTGTCGATCGCAGCCTCAGTCACCTCCGTTGCCCTGAGGGAGATACAGGAAATCCTGCGGGTACGCATGGTTGTCCGTCACGGCTGTGGCAGGGGGCTAGGCCTGCAACGCACCGCCGGCGCGTAAGGTGGGGGAGGGGTCCCTATTCGGGCGCCAATTATGTGGTAAATTTAAATTACCTATACTTAATTTCTATGCGGTAAAGTTCAATAAGAATAACTCAGTCAAAAATAAGAGGCAGAGTCCGTGGCATCTGAGTTTATAAGGGTTTTATTCCTTAAAAAGGAATTGGTTTGAACCAGGTATCATGTTCCATCACCACAAGGGTTCAGGAAGGGAATGGACATGGACATGTACCATGCTTTATTAACAGAATATCATATATATAGTCAATGCATATAGTGGTGATGAATGCAGAAGGCGTAACAGCTGAGAGAAAAGAGATAAGAACACATGTGCGTAACAGAAGGCGTGCATGAGGGCGTACACGGAGGTGTGTGCTAGACAACGTCACATGAAACGTATCACAAGTGTCAGCAGAAATATATGGCAGAGATGCGCGCGCAGCAGCATGACGTGTGATTGACGTGGAACTGGAGGGTGAAGGGGACTTGACATTTAGCCCTACATGAGGAGACAGAAGTCTGGGGTGTCAGAACAACCTAAACCCAAATCATATCTAATATCTTGTGTTTGAGGAACTGTATTATCTAGAAGGAAAGGTCTCTCGGGCAGAGGCTATTCTATACTGACTGCTAGTGCGTGCATATGTGTCTACGTGTCTACGTGTAAAGCAAGGGGGCCATGGGCCTACCATGGTAACGGGAGCAATGAATTACTTGCATGAAGACAGAAAGGCCGGGCCCTTTGCTCTGCAGCTGGGAAGGATGTTTACCTAAACTACTAGACAGGAATGTATTTTCGAGGAGCGGAACAGATAACTTGAAGGCTGAATACAGTCTTGGCAGGCAAGCAGGCCGAGCCGGGCACCACTCGCCGCACAGGGAGTAAGACAAAGTTCAGGGATACGGATGCAGGTCCAGGCTGCAGCTTCCAGAGGCAGAAGGCAGAAAAAGCTCAATGGCAGGAATCAGGGCCTAACTCACCAGAGCCAGGAAAACGTGAAAGTGCACCATGTAAAGACGGTGGCAAGGCATACTTAGGAACTGAATATTCGACCCATTCATGGTGGATCTGAAAGAGGACATGTTAACGTTGGACGCAAATGTATTTGCGTCTTCATAGCTGGAAGTGGAGGGAACATACATGTACTTGAAGCACGTACATGGAGCCGTTGAGGTCTACGATAGGGGACACAATTGACCATAAAAATTCATATTACCTCAAGCCCCATTCTAAAAATATTTAAAAAAGGAAAATTCAGCAGCTCACTGGAGGCCCCAGCCCCTCCCTGCACTGCTGTGCAAACGGGCTTCCTGGTGCATTGTGAATTAGGGGATTAAGTCCCATTGCACCCTGACAGTCCCTGGGGACCAACTAGCCCACCAGATAGCTCCAGTAAGCCCCACACAGTGGGATTCCTGAGAAGTGGTCTGAAGCCAATTCCCCTTTCTACACCACTCTGCAAATGCGCCTCTTGCTGCACTTCTGGTGGGGCAATGAGGTCCTCTTGTGTCCTAAGAACCTCAGGACACAAGTGGACTTCATTCCCCCAAGCAGCAGTCCACCAGGAGGCATGTTTGCTGAGTGGTGTAAAGAGGGGCCCTGGCCTCGGACCACTCTCAGCAATCCAGCAGTATGGGGCTTACTAGAGGTACCTGATGGGCTAGTTGGCCCCCAGGGACCCTTAGGAGGCAAGGGGACTTCATCCCCCAACCAAGAGCATGCCAGGAGGTGCTTTTGTGGAGTAGTGAGCAAAGGGGGCATGGCCTGTATTCACCTATCAGCTATCCAACTATCTGGGGAATACTGGAGGTAGTTGGCCCTTTAGGACCCCCAGCAGTGAATTGGACTTTAATCCCCATCCAAGAGTGCGCCTGGGAGTGCATTTGCAGAGTGGTGTAAAAAAAAGGGGGCGAGACCTGCTATGAGAAATTAGAAATGCTGCTGTGGGGGACTTACTGGAGGAGATAGATTGGGTAGTTGGCCCGCAAGTTTGTCCTTGGAAGTCAACTACCCCTCCTGTGACCTCCACTAAATCCCACACAGTGGGATTGCTAAGAGGTCTTCGGAGGCCACACACACCCTTTCTCCACCACTCTGCAGATGTGCCTTTTGGTACAGTACAGGTTGGGGGATGAAGTTTACTGTACTCCTGAGGGACTTTGGGGGCCAAGAAGCCTTCCTGGTACCTCCTGTATGTCCTACACAGCGAAATTCCCAAACACTGGTTGGAGGCCCAGCCAACTTTCTCTAACACTCTGCAAACGTGACTACCAGTTAAGGAAGCATTTGTAATTTAAAAGGTCTTGCATGTGCAAGAGTTAGAGCGATTGGCATTGTAAATGTAAACGTTTTTTACTAATGTTTTTTGGAGTGGACTGGATGTACGTTGTGTGTAGTGGAATAAATTATGTGGTATGTTGTGCAGTAAAATTATGTGGATAGAAAGTATGTGGTATTTCGTGTATAGGAATCAAGTAGAGTGGGATTATGTGTTTTTTTTTAAATGTTACATTTTCATTAGCCATCTGTATAATAGCATTAAACAGAAATAGCAAAGACAGACAACACAAGTAACCAAAATCAAGACACATGAGAGCACAGAGAGAAAAACATAAATTGGCAAAATTAGAAGATGACATTAAATCAATTGAGTGCACAGAATAACTTAAACTAAATGTCGGAGACAATGCCACTTCTTAGTCC
This sequence comes from Lissotriton vulgaris, assembly GCF_964263255.1. NCBI lineage: Eukaryota > Metazoa > Chordata > Amphibia > Caudata > Salamandridae > Lissotriton > Lissotriton vulgaris. Next base: position 29,441 of record NW_028253097.1, read on the forward strand.
CACCGAAGACTCGACCACACCCTTTTAAATATTGCCCAAGAATGTGGGCCCTTGGCTTTAGCTAAGGCCAGTTCCATTTCATAAATTCTTCTCAATAATACCCCAAATTCTGTAATAATTGGACTCACAGTTTGAATCCAAGATAAAGCAATGCATAGACAAGCACTTGCTATAATAATCTAGACTAAAGATGTCATTAGATTACCCAGATCTGATATTACCCCCAATACAATTTCCTTCTCTGTTATTTGATTATCCTAGCCTGATGGTGTTACACGCTCATGGGTTACATCAGACCAGAACATATGCAACTTTGGACATGTAACAAACATATGGCGGAGATCAGCAGCATATTCTTGACACTTCTGGCAACGTGACTTTACAGAGAAATGGGTTGTAGCCTACTTACAGATGAGCTTTGGGGTATAATATAGCATAAATATAATCCGGTGTTGCTGTAGTTTCAAATTAACTGAGGTAACTGCAACATTTATGGTTGCCAAAGATTCATATACATCCTCTTTTGCTATATCAATTTCAAAGATCCGGCTCAGTTTGACTGTGATCTGTATGCTGTCATCACTAGCTGCCACTAAGAATTTCTGATAAACTTTACCAATACAAGCCCTGCCAGAAATCTGAAAAATTGCGGATAGTACCTCAGCCGGGCTAGGTAATTCTAATAAACCCTCTCCACAAGTAAAAATAATCCCTAACTTGCAAGTACTTAAAAAATGTACTCTGTAATATCCCAAATTCTTCTTTCAATGATGTAAACGATCAAAATCCTGGTCCATCATATAACTGGAAATGGTGTGTGGCTATACCAGACTGTGATACAGTAGGCTGAGTGTATGGGAAGTGTCGTTGAAAAAAGAAATGCGATTCAAAACACTATGTTGTTGAGAAACACATGCTAGAATGATTCCCATCAGACCACCCTTATGGTGGAAGTTACGTCATATGGGAATTACTAATCAAACCAGGCCGCATCTGAACTTACAGTGCCGGTGCGGACATGGACGTCAGTGATCCAGCTCAGGTGTTCATCCTAAGGTAGTGTAAATAATGTGCAGTGCTCAAAAAATAGTGGGAATTAAAATTGACTACCTAGATTCTAAAAACATTGAGGCAGAGATCTATGTGTCAAGGTTAAAAACACGCTGAGTAGTAAGACTACCCTGTAGCGTTATGCAGCACGGTCGACATGTTTCAGCCATAGGGGCATTGCCCCGGCTTTCTTCAGGACCTTTAGACTTGGAATAGCTACTGCAAATACACATGGTATATTAAGTGAAAAAATAATAATTAACTGTGTGAAAAAGTAATCAATAGATGTACTAGACAAAGTTACATATCTACCAGGAACCTTGAACATTTGGTTAAGTCCACTGGAGGGAGAGAAACAAATATTCTTCCCAGCTTTGTGTGGGTGAAGACCTCACCTCACCCGGCAACCGCTCGGGAGTATGAGGCCCCGCTCTGTCCGTCGGTGCCCCTGATGTGAACCCGAGCTGAAACATGTCGACCGTGCTGCATAACGCTACAGGGTAGTCTTACTACTCAGCGTGTTTTTAACCTTGACACATAGATCTCTGCCTCAATGTTTTTAGAATCTAGGTAGTCAATTTTAATTCCCACTATTTTTTGAGCACTGCACATTATTTACACTAGCTTAGGATGAACACCTGAGCTGGATCACTGACGTCCATGTCCGCACTGGCACTGTAAGGTCGGATGCGGCCTGGTTTGATTAGTAATTCCCATATGACGTAACTTCCACAATAAGGGTGGTCTGATGGGAATCATTCTAGCGTGTGTTTCTCAACAACATGGTGTTTTGAATCGCATTTCTTTTTTCAGCGACACTTCCCATACACTCAGCCTACTGTATCACAGTCTGGTATAGCCACACACCATTTCCTGACCTGTTCTGTTCTGTTGTGTGATGTATCTTGTGATTAGGGGATTGAGCAGACAGGTCGTAAAACATTCCCCTTTGACCCCCCCACACTTTTGTTTTTGACCATCATATAACTGCCCAAGTTGTAATATACCAAAACATTGCCACCCTCTCCTCATATAATCAAGAAATCAATATATCAGACAATCTCGGATGTTCCCATAAATTGGTATATACATGTAGCTCAAGCAATGTATGAGCCTTGCAAATATCTTGCCAGATCCAGGCAATGTGTCTAACTACCTTAAATCGAACCCTCTTGTAATAGTTAGAATTGGCAATTTTACATAATAAAAACACCGTGTTTGGACCACAAGCCAGCTGGTATGAAAGCCAAATACTGCAGGAGCCAGGCCCCTTGAGTAAACTTTGAATCCGACTAACAAAAGCAGCCCAAAAATATACTTTAAAGTGTGGGAGTTTCAAACCGACTTCTTCGTATGATAGCTTATTGTACCTAAGAGCTCTCCTTGCCCGCCGGTAGCCCTATATAAAACTGCCTACAGCACTTTCTAACCACTTAAAGAATGACAATGGCACCCTTAGTGGAATAGTACGAAACAGGAACAAAAACTTCAGAAGGATTTTCATTTTTGCTGCGTTACACCTCCCAATTATACTGAGGGGTAACCTATGCCAACTATGCATATTTGTACCTACCTTTTTCAACAGTGGCTCGTAATTTAGAGCAATCACATCATCAATTTGACAGCTGAGACAATCTCCAAGATATGTAGCCATTCTTCTGATGCCTAATTAATTGGGGCCATTTCAGGTTAAAATGTAGGATAGTTTGTGTCTTATCCTGTTTAATTTGTAGCCAGAGAAGGAACCAAAACACTGGGCCACTTGTGTAATCTCAGCTATAGCTTTTGCTGGTCTTGTAGAAAAAAGGCAATGTCAACTGTGTATGAAGTTAGTTTTAATTTCATACCATTTAAGGACACTGGAGAGATATGAACATCATGAAGCAAGTCCTTTATAAAAGGCTCGATATAAAGAGCAAATAATAATGGGGATACACATCATCCCTGCCGCGTACCACTCTGATGACAGCAGCAGTTGGTTTGCTGTATAGTTTCTGTACCGCCGAGCTAAGCCTCTGACAGAGGCCTAATGATGACATTGTGAGCCATAAAGCTCCCCAGGCCACTCGGTCAAAACCCTTCTCAGCATCCAACATCAGCATCCCGATCTGCTGATTCAATTGGCCAGAAACATCAAATGCAGCAATAGCTGTGTTAAATTGAGGAGCAGTATCTCGACCTGGGACAGAGCCATGTTGTTGTTCAGATACCAAAAGATGAATAATAGGGGCTAAACGAGAGGCAAGAATTTTCAAAACATTTTTGGCGTCAGCGTAAATTAAGAATTTTGGTCGGTATGAACTCCTATACTCTACTGGTTTCCACTTTTTAAGAAAAACAATAATGTTAGTAGTATTCCAAGAGGAGGGGACATCCTCCCCTTCCATTATTTTAATACACAACTCAAGCAGGACCGAAACCAATATATCTTTAAAAGTTCTATATAATTCTAGTAGACCAGTATTTTCGCCTACAGCCTTACCTATAAGTAATGAGCTAATTGCTTCGTTTACTTCTACTAGATCCACATCTTTTTGCATTGGCTCTAAATGGAGAGCATTCAAAACAGACATTACACTTTTTTGTATATAATCCATAGCTATTTGCTGAAGAAAATATGAAAACAGTCACTATAAAGCTCAGCATAGAATACCCCGAATTGTTCTACTATATCTGTGGATCTAGTATAAACTGAACCATCTGCCCCTTTACTTTGTTTAATATATGATTTGGCCCTCTGATCGGCTAGCTGATAGGCCAAGACATGACTAACCCTTTCCCCATATTTGTTTTTTCCAGTTTTGAACGTATGGTAATTGCTAATTTCTCTGTCCCTTACCCTTCTCTTAAGCTTTGCTCTTAATTCGATAACCTGCAAATAAATCATCTGATCCCCAGTATCCTTTAAAGCAATAGCTCTAGCATGTTGCTACTCTAACTCTATATACTGCCTGTGTTCCTTCTCCACCAGGCTCACATTTTTCTGATTCTGTTAGATAATATCCTGTAATGTTGCCCCTCTCACATACGCCTTCAAACAATCCCAGACTATAGCACTAGATGCCATGCCTTGATTATTCTCTATGTATTCCCTCAATATTCCTTGCATATATTTCACATAATCAGGGTTATTAAGGAGATGTCTAGGAAAAGAAAATTCCCTAACTAGCTCTTTACCCCACACTGAAGCTGAACTGGCAGCTTAATATGGTTGTGGTCTGATGTGATTTTAGGATATACCTCTATGAATACATTTCATAGTTTTATTGGTAATAATCATATCGATTCTGGAATACTGTTTATGTGGATTTAGAAAAGAAATTATAATCTGGAACTGTTGGAAATACTTTCCTCCAAGCATCCTCCAATTGATGTATGTGAAGTAAATCAAATATGGCTGCACTTGTCTAAACCATTCTGACTCATGCTAAAGTATTCGTGGTGTTATTTTTTTTATCTAGAATAGGATTAAAGCCTGCCATAACTCTAAGTTCGCCTGACCATTCCATTAATTCAGAGCATAAAAAAGAAATAACCTCCGGGCAGTCAGTATTTGGGCCATAAACCGTACATACTGTGACCTTACACCCAAAAATAAGGAGTTAGGCAATTGCTCATCTCCCTTTTTTAATTAGACAGTGTTCGAAACACCTTAACTCTGCATTGCTTGGACTTCAATATGGCCACCTTTCGAATAGAAACTGATTGTGAAGTACACACAAGTAAGTTATATTAAAGTTATTTAAAATGGGCTCTATCCTTAAAAGCTAATTGTGTTACAGCAAGCCTTAACACCTTGGCTGCTAGGGGGTTTTCCCTTCCTGTGCTGCAGAATCACGATCCCCATTGTTCATGACAAGGTCAACTCGTCATAAGCACAGCTCAACCGTGCCTCATGACGAGTTGACCTTGTCATGAGCATGGAAGGGGTTAATATTTGATGTTTAAATACCTTAAGCTCTTCTGTTACCTATCGTTGTTTACCAGCCTGATTAAGCCCAGATACATTCTAACACAAGGCATTTAACAAAATTTGTAAATTCAATCCAGTCTCCTGCCCCTTACTCCTGTGCTCCATCTGTGCATCTTTTGCTATACTTTGGCTATTTATCCCCCTCCCTCCCTGACACCCCCCACCTACTAAACTAAGAAAACGACAACGGATGGCAAACTAACATCTTCCACCATTCAAACTCCCTACCACCATGACTGAAAAAAGGAATTGCCCCTTCCTTGCTTTCCCAAGTTGAGAGCATGCAGCTGTCGCCACCTGCATTCTCCCTAAGAACTCCTGTGAACCCACTACACCCCAACCATTCCGCCTGAGTAAACAAATCAAAACAGCAAGTCATTACAATGCTTTGAAAGACACATAGCTTAAGCGGTCTATTATCACAATAATGCCCCCTTTAAGCATCAAATCAATCTTTAGCAGTGTGCTGCCACGTAAAGAGTGCTTGTTTGGCTTCCTGCTTGTTGAAAAAGAAATGTGCGCAACCATCCTAAATATTCTTATATTCCTGTAAGAAAACCTGTTAGCACAGCTTTCAAGGGATCCATTCATTGGCGCAACCGCCATTGTTTGTCCATTGTTGATTTGCACAGGTCAGGTCAGAATGCACAAATATGGACATAGTATCCAATTTAACAGGAGCCGATGGACGCGCCTTTAAATATATTGCTTGACAAAGCAAAGAATTGCCCAGAAACACAAGGATAGGCCGTGCAAAATTAGATCTGGCTTGATTGCCTTGGGAAAAAAACAGAGGCAATCTGTGATCTCACTGAACCTGGGTTTCCATATCCCAGTCTATTAGGTCAGGAAAGGCTTTCTGAAAAAGATTTACAATGAAGGCCTGTGGGTCTGAACCTTCCCTTCCTTCCGGAATACAAAAAATCCTTAAGTTCTTGTGCTGCTGCAGATTCTCAAGGTCTTCAATCTTGACTTGCATGAGAGTCATTTGAGAATCTTGCGTCTTTTCAAGTTCACAGTATGAGTGTTGACCTCCTCTACAGCTGCAACTTGTTGTTGAAGATTAATAACCTCAGAAGAGAGCTGATTGACCTTGGAAGTCACATCTGAGAAAGCTTGCTTGATCTCTCTACTGACAGCCTTGGCCTGCTGATAATAGTCTTGAGCTTCGGCTCTTTGAATGGCTAGGGCCTGCATAATTCTAGAGAGTGAAGGTTCCTCATTGTCGCTAGCAGCATGCTGGGCCTTATTGGTACATCCATTTTCTAATATAGGCACCAGTGTTGGAGATGTACGAGATATAGTGGGAGACATTGTGGGAGATATTGTAGGAGTAGAAGATATAATCTCCTCGACTTGTGCTACTGGCGTAGCTGTTGACACTTGGAGTTGACCTTGGAGGCGATTATTTGACCTGTCCTGGGAACTACCCTGGCAATCCAGATCATTGACGCTCATAGTTGTCGTGAATACACCCACAGAGATATTTGAGGCCGGAACTGGACGTTTGTCATCTGTGGAAGCAGGTATTCTATTGCCAGGATTAGATAACCTAGAGATAATGGCTTTTACCTCACCCTTTGAAGAAACCAATTTCCACAGGGGGCTCAACCCAAGACTAAGCATGGGAGAATTTTGCGAATCTCGCGTTCGCAAATTTTGCGGATTTGCGAACTCGCAATCCGCAAAATCCGCGAATTCTCGCGAATTTGCGGATTTTTTTTTTTTGTGTTTGCGCGGGTTTCTGCCAGTTCGCGAGGGTTTTGTACAATTTCGCAAATTGCGAACTTACCTGTCGGGTCGCAAGTTTCGCGAACTTGTTGTTTCTACGTGTCCAGCCTGTTTGGGACACTCTTCTTCATCACTGCCACTCTCTGTCACCACTGCCACTCTCTGACTACTCATGCCACCCTCTGGCCCACCCATGCCACCCTCTGTTTCATCACAGCACCCTCTGGTTGTCCAGTCAGTGTACATTATTGTGGCAACGCAAGCACACCTTCCCTGCCTCAAGTGACCTGAATTAATTTGGGGCTGATTAATGTGTCACAGAATATTTTTTTAGCTGGCACCTGCTTCCTTAGTGCTTCCTGATTAGTGATCTTTTGCACTTGCTAAGTGCTTTCATTGTTGCAAAATTAGTTACAACACCTGCCCTGCCCCAACTGACAATAATGAATTAGGGGCTGATTAATGGATTTGAACTTCCAGCCTGGCTCCTGCTTGTCTCCCTTAGCTGTAATTCAGGACCTTTGTGGCATATGTGTAACTATTCTGAGGTTCAGAGCAGGGTCACGTAATAGTTGCAACTGGCAACTGAACTCTGGAGGGGCCCCTCAGGAAGCACTACAGGAAATGGCTACTAATGATGAGCCTGAACTTTTGAACCTGGTAAGTAGTTTCAGTTTTGCTAAGATCGTATTTCTGCAATTTTGCACTTATTCGCGGGGCGCGAAGTTGTACTGGGAAGCCGCGAACTCACGCGAACAGTGCAAGCAGTGCGAGCAAAATCCGCTGCTCGCGGATTTGCGGATTTTGCGGGAGATTCGCGAATCTCGCGGATTGCGAATTTACCGAAAATCCGCAAAATCCCCGAGCGAAACGGATTTTCCGCCCATGCTTACCCAAGACCAACTTTTGTGGGGTATACTGCTGTTTACTTGAGATGACTCACTACATCAGTCACTTGCGTTTCTACTCCAGCACCTCGGCCTTTACCAGCTTTATCTGCCCAAACAGTTTTGGGGCTTTTTCCTTTTACACCTTTCCCCCCCGCCGGGGTATTGGATTTTGGGCTACTAAGAGCCCCTGCTTTACTTTTGGAGCCAGTCATAGTACCTTGTCCCTGAACCACAGCGGAATTGAGCCGTGCCACATTAAGAGATTGTGCTAATCGTTCTGGCTGACCTGCATTTATAGCACCACTGATCCCATTACCAATTGAATCACAAATCAGTTGCTCCAGCATTTTAGGGGTAACATTCTCGCCCACAATGCCAGTGCTCGATGAATCGACATTTGGCTGCATCAAATTTTCTAAAGAGTCCTCTGAAGTCAACCCATTAGCCTCTGAGGTCTGAACTACATTAATTCTTAAACTGTCTACAGGGCCGGCTCAAGCAGCTGGGTCATACACTTTCCTATCAACAAATTCTTCCACCATTAACTCTGAGGTCTTAGCTGACCGCACAGTGCTCCTGCCAAGATCTTGAATAGGAGAAACAGAGGGCATCGTGGACATAAGTGGACCTTCCTCAATCCCCCAGCCCTCCTGCAATGCAGCATTCAGTACCTTGGCCATTTGAAAACCTGGAATGGCAGTCCCTCAGCCACAAGATCAGAGCAGCTCTGTTGCTCTTCCAGAGCGCAGTCATTTCAGGATTGGTTTCTACAACTGGGCACCGACTGCAATACCAGAGCCGAGATTACACGCACCCCCAAGTGTTTTGTCACATACCAGCACTACTCCCACTGATGCTGAATCACTATGGTTTCTGATGCCATCTAGCGCCACCACTGTATTCCCGGCTTCCATCTTTGTCTCAGCTTGTCCTCGTTGGGTAGTTCATGGTGGAGCCATTCTCCCTTCTAAATCAGCCCCCAGTCGCGCAATCGATACTCTCCTGCTGCCTCAAGTCAACAGGGTACACCTGGCACTAAGAGTCAGCTGAAGCGGAGGCGGCAGTGACTTAAGTGAAAACCACCACTTTGCTTGACTGCCATACAAGCTACACTTAAGTGTGCAATCCGGCACATTCGACACTCAAAGCTCAGTCGCAAGTGTAAGCTTCCTTCTTCCTTTTTCACCCCCTCCCTGACCGCTACAGCCTCATAATATCTTGTGGCTACATTGGCGGCAACGGGCGGGTCAGCGGCGGCTCACTCAGGCTTGAAGGAGAGAGCAGAGGAAGGCGTCCTCCTTGTGTGAACTCAATATGCCATCTTTCTTTTTCCCCTCAGAGTGGGATTATTTGTTATAGAGAGCAATTATGTGGTATTGTAGTCTATGTTGTCGAGTGGTAACCTCAGGTTTAGTCTTCCTCATTTCCATGGAAGCTAAACTATGAACTGAATGAGACAAAAAAGAAGGAATCACTGAGGAGCCCTTCTGGACCTAGTCAGAGGTATTAGCAGGGCCACTGGAATTATGCGACTCTTTCACTGCACCAACCTTCGCACGATTAAACATTTTCCGCATTAGCCACACAATCCATCACCTGCTTCCTAATCTGCAGATTTGAACAAAAAAAGCCTTGTTTCCAGCTCAAACAGCTTAAACTTTACCAAAGAAGCAGCAACAAGTGTTACAGAGTGGTAAAAGGTCTCTTGTAAACCTAGAATGATCACCTGTTAAATATTGCTAAATGTGGGTGTTAAATTGGTACTAATGGTGTGCAAGCCATTGTTGCGTCTTTCTGCGCCTCTCTTGCCTCTTTCTGCATTTCTGTTGCTTCTTTCTGCACCTTTCTTTCTTTTTCTGCACTTCTCTTCCCTCATTCTGCACATCTCTTCTACTTACTGCATCTCTTTTGCCTCTTTCTGTACCTCTGTTGCCTCTTTAGGTACCTCACTTGCTTCTTTGTTCACCTTTGTTCACCTCTGTACCTCTGTTGCCTCTTTCTGCACCTCTCTCACCCCTCTTCCCTCTTTCTGCACCCCTCCTGCCTCTTTCTGTACCTCTGTTCCTTCTTTCTGTACTTCTTTTTGCACCTCTCTTGCTTTTTCTATACCCCTCTTGCCTCTTTCTCCACCCCTCTTCCCCCTTTCTACATGTCTGTTGCTTCTTTCTGCACTTCTCTTTTCTCTTTCTCCACCTCTCTTTCTGCATCTCTGTGTCCTCTTTCTGCACTTTTGTTGTACCTCTCTTGCTTCTTTCTGCACCCCTTTTGCCTCTTTCTACAACAGTCTTCTCTTTCTGTACTCCTCTTGCCTCCTTCTATACCGCTGTTCTTTTTTCTGTCCTTCTTTGCTACTTTCTACACCTCTCTTGCTTCTTTCACCATCCTACTTGTCTCTTCCTCCATCCCTCTTCCCTATACTTGCACCTCTGTTGCTTCTTTCTGCACCTCTCTTGTCTATTTCTCTACCCTCTTCCCTCTTTTTTCACCTCTCTTGCCTCTTTCTGTACCTCTTGTGCATCTTTCTACACTACTCTTGCTTCTTTCTACAGCTCTCTTGCTTCTTTCTGCACTAGTTGTGCTTCTTTAAGTACCCCTCTCCCGTCTTTCTGTACCCCTCTTGCTTCTTTCTGCACCCCTGTTCCTTCTTTCTACTCTTTCTGCACCCCTCTCACCACTTTCTCCGCCCCTGTTCCCCTTTTTGCATCTCTGTTGCTTCTTTATGCACTTCTCTTGCCTCTTTTTCTACCCCTCATCCCTCTTTCTGCACCTCTTTTGCTTTTTCCTACTCTTCTTTTGTTTCTTTCTGCACCTCTCTTGCTTCTTTCTGCACCCCTCTCGCCACTTTCTCCGCCCCTGTTCCCCTTTTTGCATCTCTGTTGCTTCTTTATGCACTTCTCTTGCCTCTTTTTCTACCCCTCATCCCTCTTTCTGCACCTCTTTTACTTTTTTCTGCACTTCTCTTGCTTCTTTTTGTACCTCTGTCCCTTCTTTCTGCAACTTTTTTTCCTTCTTTCTGTACTTCTTTTGTTTCTTGCTGCAACTTTCTTGCTCGTTCTGCACCCCTCTTGCCTCTTTCTCCAACCCTTTTCCCTCTTTCTGTACCTCTGTTGCTTCTTTCTGCACCACTCTTGCCCCTTTCTGTACCCCTCTTCCCATTTTCTGCACCTCTGTTTTTTCTTTCTGTACTTCTCTTGTTTCTTTCTGTACCCCTTGTTGCTCTTTTGGACCCCCGTTTCCCTCTTTCTGCACCTCTGTTCCTTCTTTCTGCTTCTTTTGTTTCTTTTTGCAACCTTTTCCCCTTTTTTGCATCCCTCTTGACTCATTCTGCAGTTCTCTTGTCATTTTCTGCACCTTTTGTACTTCTTTCTGCACCTCACTTGTCTCTGTACTTCTCTTGCTTTGTTCTATACCTCTGTTGCGTCTTTCAGCAATTCTCTTGCCTTTTCTGCACTTCTCTTGCTTGTTTCCCCACCTCTCTTGCATCTTTTTGCACCTCTCTTGCCTCTTTCTGTACCTCTCTTGCCTCTTTCTGTTTCTCGTGCCTCTGTCTGCACTTCTCCTACTTCTTACCGCACCTCTGTTGCTTCTTTCTGCACCCCTCTTGCTTCTTTCTGCAACCCTCTTCCCTTTTACTAGAACTCTCTTGCCTCAGTCTGCCCACCTGTTTCCTCTTTCTGCACCCATTTTGCCTGTTTCTGCAACTCTCTTGCCTCTTTCTGCACTTCTCTTGCCTCCTTCTGCACCTCTGTTGCTTCTTTTTTTGTACTTCTCTTCCTCTTTCTGCACCCTTCTTGCCTCTTTCAACACCCCTGTTGATTCCTTCTGTACTTCTGTTGCTTCTTTTTCCATTCCTCTTACCTCTTTCTGCACCCTTCTTCCCACTTTCTACACCTCTCATCCCTCTTTCTGTACCTCTCTTACCTCTTTCTGCACCCTGTTCCCTCTTTTAGCACTTCTCTTGCTTATTTCTGCACCGCTACTGCAAATTTCTGCACCCCTTTTGTCTCTGTGTGTACCTCTCTTGACTCTTTCTGCACTTCACTTGCCTCTTTCTGCACTTCTCTTGCTTCTTTCCACACCTATGTTTCTTCTTTCTTCATCCCTCTTGCTTCTTTCTGCAACCCTCTTCCCTTTTACTGGACCTCTATTGCCTCTTTCTGCACCTCTCTTGCCTCTTTCTGTTTAACATGCCTCTTTCTGTACTTCTCTTGCTTCTTTCCACACCTCTGTTGCTTCTTTCTACACCCCTCTTGCCTCTTTCTGCAACCATCTTCCCTTTTACTGGACCTCTCATGCCTCAGTCTGCTCACCTTTTCTCTCTTTCTGCACCCATTTTGCATGTGTATGCAACTCTCTTGCCTCTTTCTGCAGTTGTGTTGCCTCCTTCTGCACCTCACTTGCCTCTTTCTGCAACTCACTTGACTCTCTCTGCAGTTCTCTTTTCTCCTTCTGCACCTCTCTTGCCTCTTTCAATACTTCTCTTGCCTGTTTATGCACCTCTCTTGACTAGATCTGTACCTCTCTTGCCTCTTACTGTACCTCACTTGCTTCTTTATGAACCCCTTTCACCTGTTTCTGCATCCCTCTTCCCTCATTGTGCAATTCTCTTGCCTCTTTCTATACCTCTCTTGCCTTTCTCTGCACCTCTGTTGGTTCTTTCTGCACCTCTTTTTTTTATTTCTGCACCCCTCTTGCCTCTTTCTGCACCCCTCTTGCCTCTTTCTGCAACTCTCTTGCCTTGTTCTGTACTCTCTTGCCTCCTTCTGCACCTCTGTTGCTTTTTTTTTACACTTCTCTTCCTCTTTTTGTACCCTTCTTGCCTCTTCCAACACCCCTCTTGCTTCTTTCTGCACTTCTCTTGCTTCTTTCTGCACTTCTCTTGCTTCTTTTTGCATCCCTCTTACCTCTTTCTGCACCCTTCTTCCCACTGTCTACACCTCTCATCCCTCTTTCTGTAACTCTTTTGCCTCTTTCTGCACCCAGTTCCCTCTTTCAGCACTTCTCTTACTTCTTTCTGCACCGCTCTTGCCAATTGCTGCACCCCTTGTGCCTCTCTTGCCTCCTTCTGCACCTCTGTTGCTCCATTTTTGTACCTCTTTCTACACCCTCTCTTCCCTCGTTTATCAACTCCCTTGCCTCTTTAGGAAGTTCACTTGCCTCTTTCTGCAACTCTCTTGCCTTGTTCAATACTTCTCCTGCCTGTTTTTGCACCTCTCTGGATTCTTTCTGTACCTCTTTTGCCTCTTTCTACACCTCTCTTCCCAATTTCTGCACCACTCTTGCATCTTTATGTACCTCTGTTGCTTCTTTCTAGACTTCTCTTCTTTCTTTTTTCTTCCCTCTTTCTGTAAACTTCTTGACTCTTTATGTACCTCTCCTACCTCTTTCTGCACTGCTCTAACCTCTTTCTGCACCTCTGTTGGTTCTTTCTGCACCTGTTTTACAAATGTATTCATCCCTCCTACCTCTTTCTGCACCCCTCTTGCCTCCTTCCATACCTCTTTTGCCTGTTTCTACAACTCTCTTGCCTCTGTCTGCATTTCTAGTGCCTCCTTATGCACCACTGTTGCTTCTTTTTTATACTTCTCTTCCTCTTTCTGCACCCTTCTTGCCTCTTTATGTACCCCTGTTACTTCTTTCTGTACTTCTGTTGCTTCTTTGTATAACCCTCTTGCCTCTTCTGAACCCTTCCTCCCTCTGTCTACACCTCTCATCCCTCTTTCTGTACCTCT